>NW_028291150.1:0-300000 GCF_041222555.1 Hakea prostrata
ACACCTTATTCCTGAATTCCATGATCATTCATTGTTAGTTTATGATTATTATCTGTTCATGATTGTATTATCGTCGATGTGGATTATGTGGTCCCTGAACTATGAATCTTCGGGGCTGTGGATCACATCCCGGGTATGCCAGATAGGGTACCGGCTGGGTGGATGTGACACCTGATCCTCACGATATTTGGAGGATTAGAGTCCGAATCCCTTGGGAATCTAAAGGCAAAGTCAATGTTTGTAGGATCGGGAGAAGCAATTAGGAAAAGAAAGAGGCCAAGCTCACAGGACCATCATGTTTATTAAATTAAATGAAAGAGGAATTTGTACCTCCCACGACAATGCAATCGTGATAAAGAGTTGAAATCGGTAGTTGGGAGGGTCATCGAGTATAGTGGATATTGGGTCCTCTACGAATCTACTATCCTTTGAAGCTTATCAAAAATTAAAGATGGAGGAGGACCTGATGGAGCCAAGCTCAACACATTTGTATGGTTTTGTAGGGTCCTTGATGGTGGCAGAAGGAAGAGTGCAACTAGATTTAACCATTAGGACATATTGTAGGAGGCCACCCTGCTAGTGAATTTTTGATAATACAGGAGTTACCAGCATACAATGTCATCCTCGAGAGGCCATCCTTAACTAAGTTAGGAGCAATTCTCTCAACTAGACATATAAAGATCAAGTTCCTAACGAACAATGGCGTTGGTGAAGTGGCTTCAGATTAAAAGACTTCCTAACAGTGTTACATCTCCTACCTAAAGGACAAGAGTGGGCCGAGGAAGGCTGCAACCATGTCCATTGAAGTTCATGATGATTGGGATAAAGAAACAAAAGGAACCTTCATTGGTTCAAAACACCAAAAGATCAAGAAAAACTTGAAAGAATTCCTTCAAGAAAATATGGATGTGTTCATATGGCTGCAACAAATATGCCAGGGATAGATCATAGTATGGTAAAACAGAAGTTGTGGATTGACCCAAAAGCAAAACCAGTGATTCAAAGAAGAAGGAATTTCTCGATCGAGAAGCACGAAGCCATACGAAGTGAAGTTGATAAATTGAAGGGTTTGGGATTCATCGAACCAATTGAGTCTCCGACATGGTTGGCCAATGTTGTCATGGTCAAGAAGGCGAACAGAAAATGGTGGATGTGTACCGACTGATTTGAACAAACATGCTCGAAGTATTGTTACCCTGTACCCCGAATTGACCTCCTTATTGATGCTACAACAGTTTATGAGACATTGAACTTTATGGATGCGTACTCAGGATATAATCAGATTCTAATGCACAAGGAGGATGAGAAGTTCATGGCGTTCAAGACCGATCGAGAAAGCTATTACTAGAAAGTCATGTTGTTCGGGCTCAATGATGCAGGAGCTACTTACCAAAGGGTAGTAAACAAGGTTTTTACAAACTTGTTTGGGAAAAATATGGAAGCTGAAAGACCATAACGGATCTGTTATGGTTTGAATTTGATTTTTGAATTCAAGTTTTTTAAATTTGAATTCAAATTTGAATATTGTAAACGAGTACAACAGCCATGTTTATTTATAAATACATAAAACTTACCCATCAAGGTAAGCAACCTACTTATCAAAATTAGAGTTTTTCTTTGCATTCTTTCATGGTATTAGAGCTAAGGTTTTGAGATTTTTTTTTCTTCCCTTTCAAACTTTTCAATGGCATCGTATGAACAAAGCTAGACAATCTACTTGAGATGCAATTATGATTTCCACGGGCATCCACAACTTCAGCAGCCTCAACAGTAGGCATGCCTCCCCACAGCAACAGATCCAACCAGCTGCAATGCAGCCTCAGATCATTATAAATCAAGGTTATCCATGTCAGCCGCAGTATGAGCCACCTGGTTTAATTCTTCTTCTCGTTTATGCAATTTTAATTCTTCTTCTCATTTAAGCTTTACAATACAGCAACAACCACTACATACCCTGCAGCAACAACCACTACATACCCTGCAGCAACAACCACTACATACTCTGCAGCAACAACCACTACATACTCTACAGCAACAACCACTATATACTCTACAGCAACAACCACTACATACTTTGCAGCAACAACCACTATATACTCTGCAATCAAAACCACAACACAACCACAACCGATTCTGCAATCAAAACCACAACACCACTAGCTACAACAACAACTGCAATCTTCTCCGCAGCAACAACACTACCAACAACAACGTGGACTATCATTTTGTCAGAGATTTGGTTCAGAACAACACCATAAAGTGCACTTTGTTCGGTCAGATGATCAAATTGCAGATGTGTTTACTAAGGGCTTAACATCACAAGCTTTCTTCAAGCATAGAGACAAAATCTTGCACTTGCCAATGCAGAGTTTGAGGGGTATGGTTTGAATTTGATTTTTGAATTCAAGTTTTTTAAATTTGAATATTGTAAACGAGTACAACAACCATGTTTATTTATAAATACATAAAACTTACCCATCAAGGTAAGCAACCTACTTATCAAAATTAGAGTTTTTCTTTGCATTCTTTCAGAAGCTTATGTAGATAACATGTTGGTAAAGAGTCTAGAGCGGTTGGGACATATATCCAACCTAGAAGAGGTCTTCAACATGTTGAGAAATTTTCAAATGAGGCATAATCCAGAAAAATGTGCATTTGGAGTATCCTCGGGAAAGTTCTTAGGGTTCATGGTCTCATAGAGAGGAATTGAGGCAAACCCAACCAAGACCCAAGCATTGATCAACCTAGAACCACCAAAGACCTTTCAGGATGTCTAATGCCTAACAGGACACATAGTAGCCTTAAACAGGTTCATCACACAATCAGGAGAAAGATGTTTACCGTTCTTCAAAGCTTTGAAAAACTTAAAAGGTGATAAAGAAGCACGATGGACAGAAGAATGCCAGAAGGTGTTCGAGAATCTGAAGGCAATGCTTGGACATCCGCCTTGTTATCAAGACTAGATAAAGGTGAAAAGTTATAGCTATATTTAGCATCCTCCGCCTCAGTAGTAAGTGTGGTCCTCATTCGGGAGTAGGAGAAAAAAATAGCTGCCACTATACTATATAAGCCATGTTCTTTTTTTATGAAGAGATCATATATACTAAGATCGAGAAACAAGTGCTGGCATTGATGCCATGTGGGGATGGACATAATGGGGAAATTCACTAAGTCTTCGGGAGGAAGGGAATATCTAGTGGTGGCTATTGATTATTTCACAAAATGGGTCAAAGCCATCCCACTTTCCACAATTATAGAAAAAAGGATCGAGAAGTTCGTACTGGAGTCAATAATACCTCGATTCGGTCTCTCAAAGATCATTGTCACCGACCATGGGATGCCGTTTGATAACCCACAGTTCACTCAATTCTATAGAAGTTAGATGATTGAGCACAAAATGTCTTCACTAGCCTATCCCCAAAGCAATGGACAAGCCAAAGTAACCAGCTAAACATTGGTTGATGGGATCAAGAAGCGGTTGGAAGAGAATAAAGCGTTATGGGTGGAGGAACTCCCAAACGTGCTATGGGCCTATAGAACAACCATTCAAACCCCAACTGAGGAGATGCCATTTAGATTGACTTATGGATCGGAGGCCATAGCTCTAGTAAAAGTAATGGTTGGGACCCTTAGGGAAAGAGAATTTGAAGAAAAAGTGAATGAAGAAGGTTCGCTAGACAATTTGGAATTTCTTGATGAAGTTCGCGTGAAGGTAGTAATCCGAATCCAACAGTATCATAGGAGCATATCATCATACTACAATGTCCAAGTAAAGCATCACCAATATCGCCTGGGGGATCTTGTGCTACGAAAAACTGCGGCTTCAAACCCTCGACACTAGAAGAAATTGGATCCTTCATGGGAAAGACTATACATGATTGTGAAACAAGTAGGGTCGGGTACATATCAGTTGAAAAACGCATCTATGGTTCGAGAGCTTGATCGGTCATGGAATGAAAGAAATTTGAGGAAATACTACCACTAGTCTTTACATTTTTTATGTACTCATGGTTTAGATTTTGTAACGTGCCTTGAACCTAGTATTCAATGAAGTTATTTTTTCTAGTGCCGAACCTCTTTTGAATGGGGAACATATGGGTGAATGATTGATCAAAAGAAAGGATTCAAAAGGCATCGGTGAGCCCGACTAAGACCTTCCAACATAGAGAGAAATCTGAGAGATTTCCTAAGGAAATGCCTTGCTACGCCTGATGAAGACCTTCCAACACTTAGAAAAATTCTGAATTTTTCTAAGGAAAGGCTTTGACTCATCCAAATAAGACCTTAGAACACTTGGGTTGAATGATTCGAACTACTCACAATGGTCAAATTAAAAGGCTAATGTTTGTAACAATTGGAAGTTCACGAAGTAAAGGAAGTCAAGTTGTATCTACATAAAGGCAAGAGGGGCCCAACCCTTACAAAAAAGAAAAATAAAGAGTGAAATACCGTTCGCAGTTCGCAAAAGTTACAAAAAAATAAAAATCATTAGTTATCAACCAAGCAGTCGACCCACGTAACAGGAGCGCGAATTCCAACTTAAAATGACCCAAATCTCAAACCAGAACACAATACAACATCCAAAACTTGAGAGAGAGTTCTGGGGAAAAGATTTTCAAGGTCTCCCAAGGTCATTCAAGGTCACTTAGAGCTTCAACAACAACTCCATTGCATACATTGATCTTCAACTTAAGGTATTCACCATTTCTTCTCTCAAAACTTCAAATCTTTACTTGCATTTACCAAAAACCATGAGATACTTGTTGTACTAGTTAGGAATCATGTCTAGGAACACGTAGAAACATACTCCATGTAATTTTAACACAATGCTATGCTTCTACAACAAGTTTTATCGATTTCAAGCTCTCTTTTCACTATTCACACCGCAAAATCCCCTTTTGAAAAACTTCCACCATTTTCAAACCACATGGAATTTTGACACAAAACCACTTTCTACATGCTTAAAATGACATGGTAGATGTGTGCACACAATTCTATTGAACCAATTTCACAATTCCAAAAATTCAATTTTGACCTAAATTTGAATTTCCCCCTTTCTTCTCTTGCTGAATTTTCTCCTTTAGGACACAATCTTGAGGGATTTTTCTCAAATAAACCATCCTAACATGTTGTTCCAAGTATTATGCACATGCTAATATGTTCGAATCACAATTTTGCGAAAATCAAAAATTTTCGAAAAAATATGAAAACGCCCTTCTTGCTGAATTTTTCTACAAATCACTAACATCAAACTTCCTTTGTCTTCTAAACAGTTATCTACACTATGCCACCTCTAGGACGACAAGTAAGTGGTAGGCGAGGCAGAGGTAGAGGTTGAGCACTGCTCCTTGAGCCACGGGAGGATGTTATCTGCAGGGACCGATTTGTCACACCTTAAGCAGAGTTCCTGTATGAAGTATACTTTGAGCACTGCCGCAAAGAGTATGGTCGTATACTATAGCTACGACAACTCAGGACATTTCAGATCTGCCAGAGGTTTGATACCATGTAGTGGGAGCATCTATTCACTGAGGATCTATCGATCTATTTGGAGCTAGTGAGGTTGTTCTTCAGCAACATGTCCCACTTCCGCGAGGGCAGGATTAGGGATCACCTTCAGCTAGTCATCGAGAGTCAAATCTGGGAGACACGGATCAGATTCTCCACCAACACACTAGCACAGATTTTCCAGGTACCATTCTATCCACACGATTGCAAATGGATACCTATGGGTGCGGAGGTAGACTTTTTTCTACTTCCCTACGAGCTTCATGAGATCTGCTCTACTCTCTGGAGCGACACGAGGTGTTATAGTCTGTGGACCAATGCTAGGATGACACCTTCTACTAGAGTCATCGGTCGCATTGTGGGCCGTAACATCATATCGAAAGCCGGACATCACCATAGGGTGTCAGTGATGGAGGCTTTGGTGATCTATCGTATCTACATGGGGTTCGAGATCGACTTGTCCTTCATCATCTGTTGGTGCTAAAATTGTCGATAGCCTTGAACCGCCACCTCTGCGCCGAACTCCTCAGATCTAGATTGATCTGGTTGGTTTGAATCCTCTGTCGGTCTCTCGTTCATTGGAAAAATGAAACACACCAGTTAGAAACGGAGCCGATCGTCTTGATCGGCGTCGCGTCTCCGACGGTCTAGTCAGATATGAGAAGATGATTCCTTCCAAGCTTGAAGAAGCTCTTGAGGTGCTTTAATGGAGTAAAACTAGGAAAGAGTCTAGTGTTCTTGATCTGAGAGACTTACCTTCTACGAATCTTTCTTCCCTTTTATATAGATTTTCCCGCTCATAATACTTTCAATCATGATCGTCGAATCATAGCTTCTGATTGGATGGCGATGATCATCCTTTCTTTATAATCTTGGGCCGACCCATAGATTCTTTCATCTCATCAGCTGAATCCGGTCAAACTTGGTTAGATCGATATAAACCGGAAGTGGATACATTAGTCACAACACAAGCCCCCAAGCCTGCTGATCAGGTCAAACTCATACAAGACTCTGGTCAGAAGGTTTGAATCTTTCTTTCAAGGTTATCCAGAATACCATGTTGAGTCCTTATATCTTTTCCCAAGGAACTTTATAATTTTCAAAAAACTATAACGTTAGGTCATCATATCATCATTAACTTGAATGTCGATCTGTGGTTCACCCTCTTTATAAAATCATAACTTTCTTAACAATTGAACTATCTTCCGTAATCATTACATTTCTGTGTTCAGCCCCCAAATCATCTTGTAGATCAGCTGAAATTTCTTTCTTGTCAGACTTTTCATAAATTCTTAACATAACTTTTTATCTTCCTTAAAGTTATCTCCTCTTGCGCTGTTTGATCATAAATTTTGTCTCTTTCCAACGTATGGTTATTATGTCCTCCTTCATTTTTCATACACCATCCTCATATTCTCAACCGGCATACCCTTAAATCCACCGATTGATTCCACGCGTCGGTTATGAAAAGTAATGACCATTGATCTTGAAACATCGTATATTTCCCTCCACTTTTTAAGAAACCTCTTTCGCCTCTCTTCATTCTTTATATATTTATCGTTCCACTGTCACCTGCTCTCCTTCGTACTCTGTCCTCCCTCTTCGAGAATATCAAATATATTCATCCGCCATTTTCTATCACTCCTCAAGTTTCATTCTGCAAATTTTCCTCTTCTTCCTTTTCTGTTTCCACCATGGATCTTGCTTCCAACCCTTTAGCACCCAGTACCTCCACACAGCCCATTGTTCCTCCAAGTATCGAACGACTGAAAGATACCTCTGGTGCTTCTTCCTCTTATCAGAATCCTTCGGACTGGAAACCCTCTCCGTACGCTCATGACGAAGCTATCGTTGCTTACACGCCTGTGGACATGTCCAAGGAGAAAATGGATCCGAAATATGCAGGTCCAGAGTGGTATCCTACCAAAGTAAAGAAGTCTCACCTGGCTTCTTACCTAGAAAGTTACCACTTTCCTTCCAATGCTAGAATATGGGCTACCGAACCTTCCGATCGTCCCTATACTGTTGATCCTGGAGTTATCACCATTTATCTTGACCATCTTGAGTTAGGCTTAAGAATTCCTTTGATCCCAATAGTCCAGTCTTTGTTGGATTATTATCATGTTTGCCCCTCCCAACTCACTCCAAACAGCTGGAGGTTGGTTTACTGCTTTTTCGCCTTCATTCTTAGAATGAAGCGCATCCCCTCTATTGATCTTTTTAGGAACTATTACACTTTGAAAGTATCCCGCAAATGCAGATACAATCATTTTGCCAGAAGAACCTGTATTTCAAATGAACTGGGTAAAGAATCCCAGATTTTCATTGACTCTTCCATTCCTCATGATAACAAATAGTGGCGAGAAAAGTACTTTTTTTGTGCCATTCCAAATCCAAATTTCCACTCCTAATGGTGTTTACATTCTTTGAACTCTCTATTTCCTCTGAATAAGCATCCAGAACTCAGTGAATATGACATAGAGACCTGGGGCTTAATTCCTGTTGGAACTCCAATTGATGCGGCTGACCTAAAAACAGATGCAGGTCTAGCCAAACACGGTCTCTTCCCAGGTAAGGACATGATACGGAGGGATTATGATCAGACCGGGTTCATACCTGGTCCGACCCTCGACCCCGGTCGAGACGGAAAGAACCGATTTGCTCCCGAGCAAACCGGATCCAGAAGATGGCTTGCTGAAAAAGAAAGCTTATTCGGCTGCAAGCGTGCCCTAATCCTACTTATGGATTAGGGTAATCACCCTAATGATGGCAGACTCGAATTGACGGCTGCGGATAATCATTATCGAAGGGATAAACATCGTATAACCTAAAGGTTATCTCAGGAGTCCTCTACTAGCCCAAACTAGTAGAAGTCTATTGCTCAACGGATCTCACTGATAAGATCCAACGACTACCCGAAGAAGGCTCAAGTGCATCCAACGAAAGAGATTCGAAGGTACACACTATATAAACCTCACTACCATACAAGGTGAGGGGATCGATCGAAAAGAATACTATCTGAGACTCAGGTTCAGATACATACTGATAGACCTAAACTATCAGCGATCTGCTATCTAGATCACCTTTCCCAGTTCTTCATTCCTTAGCTCTGCGCTTCTAGCAGAGCTGTTTGTGATTAAGTTCATCAACTGACTTAGCCTTCGGAGGTGGACTCCCGACCCCAGCGGTCGGGCCACATCTGACGCTTTCGTTTTGCAGGACATCACGTGGAGATCAAAGGGCTGAGCAGATTTTGGATGCATCAATTGGCGCCGTCTGTGGGAAACGACTTGAAAAGCCATGGTGACTAGATCAGCAGCCGCAGCAGCCGCTGCACAACGCAATTCCGGTGTTCGGATACCGGAGTGAATAATCCGGATATTCCCAGAAAGCCAAAATCCTATCGAGGTGGATGGTGGCCAGGGAGGACGTAATCCTCCTCCTGATACAATCCAAGATCAATTGGATCAGGTAAAGATTCAACTCTTGGAGGTGAGCCAAGCACTCCGCATGCTCACTAGACGAGTGGTTTTACCACAAGAGCCTGATCAGCACGATTCAGGGAGACGTGCATTGCCACGTGACCAGAGACTGGCTGAAGACCGGAATATTGATCAGAATTTCCGTGAAGGAGACCGAGGACTTCGGAGGATCGATAATCAACTGAGGCGAGACGATCGGTTCGACAGACCGCAAGAGAGTACAACTGATTCAAACACAAGGTTGGATACAGGGGTAAGAACTCACTCACCCACTGTCAGAAGAACCGTTCGTGATGATCGAGCAGTTCGTGACGAGAGGAATGCTATGGAAGGACGGGCTGTTCGTGATGATCGAGTAGCACGGGATGATCGTGTTAATCGAGGTCGTGATCATATTGGTGAAGATCACCCGACCCAGTTGGTCAAGAATTGGCCAACATCAATGAGAAATTAGGGCGGTTGGCTAAGGGAAGAATAAGCGAGGATATTTACTCGGTCATTCGGAAGACTCCCTTTTTTGAGCCAATTGCGGGATATCGGTTTCCCCATAACTTCCGTTTGCCTACCTTCTCAACATTCGATGGCTCCGGAGATCCAACAGCTCACATCGGCTATTACCAACGAGACCATGGCGCGTTTTAGGTAATTCGATGAAATTTTATGCGGGGTTTTTGGTTCATCTCTAAGCTGGAGCAGCACAAAAGTGGTTTTCTAACCTCCCCTCCGGAAGGATCGTAAACTTTGACGAATTGGCGCGCCAATTCATAGGGCGATTCCGGAGTGGAATACGAGTCAAGAAAAGCGAAGAAACCTTGTTTTCTTGTCAAACAAGGAAAGAGCGAATCGATCGAGAGAGTTTCTGAAAAGATTCAACAAAGTGACGATGGAGATAGAAAACTTGGATGAACAAGTAGCCGGAACCGCTCTATTCACGGGACTCACTAATCGGAAACTCCTGGAGTTATTACTACGGGATATGCCTGCGACTTATGCCGAGTTGGTACAGAGATGCCGACGAGGCTGAAGTCATGGAGATTCTAGATGCGTGCCAAGGAGATAATAAAGTCTCCAATAAGGAACAAAAGGCTCTGAGCGAAAGCAGAAGCCAAAGAAAAATGTTCGCGATCGGGTTGGAAAATCCCAGCCTTGGCGCCAAAGGTCCCCCGGTAAAAGTGAGTACACTCCATTGAATGCTCCTCGGGCTGATATTTTGAATATCCTCAAAAGAAAAAATATTTTAAAGTGGCCGCCTAAAATTCTTTTGAAACCCGGAGAGCAGCAGGATCGGGAAAAGTATTGCCGATTCCACAAGGACTATGGTCATTATACTAATGATTGTCGTCATACGAAGGCGATATTGAGAGATTGATATCTCGGGGACATCTGTCCGGTTTTGTTAGCGGGGAGAAGGGAGGAGCCACGTGAGCCACGTGCGGCTGCTCCAAAGAGGGATCGTTCGGTTAGTTTGGAACGATCAAGGGGAGGCCCCGAAGTCTAAGAAAGGCAAGGAGGTGATTGAAGCTACTAGGTCACCGATCCTTACCATCTTCGGAGGACCAGAGCCCGAATCACTCCGGAGTCTCGAAAACAAAATCCAAATTTGTTGGAACCGGAGACGACGAAGCGGAAGAAGCTGAATGGTGAAGATTCTATCACCTTTAGCGAGGAAGACGAAAGAGACGTTTGTTTACCTCATGATGATGCTATAGTCATCAAGGTAGAGATTGCACGGCGGGAAGTGCATAGAGTTTTGATTGATACGGGTCTGCAGCTGACCTAATTTCCTACGAAGTGTATCAAAAATTGAAGGTGGATCAGGACTTCATGAAACCTTCATCCACACATCTATATGGCTTTGCGGGGGTCATCTCGTAGTGGCGGAAGGATCGGTCCAGTTGGATTTATCCATTGGAAGTTTTCCTAAGGAAACAACTGTCTGAATCAATTTTTTGGTGGTTCGAGAACTACCAGCCTATAATATGATTCTCGGGCGACCATCTTTATCCAAGATAGGTTCTATTGTTTCAACAAAACACACGAAGATAAAATTCCCGACTGATATGGGAATTGGTCAAGTCTCCTCCGACCGGAAGATCTCTCGGCGGTGTTATGTTGCCTATTTAAAAGACAAGGAGGGCCCGAGGAAGGTAACTGCCCTGCCTATAGAAGTTCGAGATGATCGGGAAGAGACAGAGATGCAAAGACCGGAACCAGTGGAGAAGCTGGAGCAAATTCAGCTATGTACCGAGGATAAGAAGAAGATTACTTATATCGGGTGCGAGCAGTGGAAGAGTTCAAAGATGAGTTGAAGTTATTTCTTCAACGGAATAAAGATGTATTCGCATGGTCTGCCGAGGACATGCCCGGAATCGATCGGGCCATTGCAGAGAGCACAAACTCGGATAGACCCTAAGGCAAAACCAGTGATACAGAAAAGAAGAAATTTCTCCATTGAAAAGTATGAAGCCGTTCGAAGCGAAGTTGAAAAACTTAAGAATTCTGGTTTCATAGAACCAATTGAGAGCTATTATTACAAGGTCATGCCTTTTGGCTTGAAGAATTCAGGAGCAACATATCAGAGGGCCGTCAACAAGATTTTCAAAGAGCTGATAGGAAAGAATGTTGAAGCTTATGTTGACGACATGCTAGTGAAAAGCTTTACAAAAGCAAATCATATTGCGAGATTTGATCGAGGTTTTCTCGGTACTAAGGAAACATCAAATGAAGCTAAACCCGGAAAAATGTGCCTTTGGAGTCTCCTCGGGCAAATTTTTGGGCTTCATGGTATCACGAGAGGGAATTGAGGCTAATCCTGCGAAAATACAAGCTCCGATTGATATGGAGGCTCCCAAAACTGTTCGGGATGTACAATGTTTGACGGGGAGAGTTCTTTGCTTTAAATCGATTTATCTCCAAGTCCGGAGAGAAATGTTTGCCTTTCTTCAAGGCACTTAAAGACCTGAAGGGCGGTAAGGAAGCAAAGTGGACTGAAGAGTGCCAGAAAGCTTTCGAGGAATTAAAAGAAGCACTTGGACAACCACCGATCTTGTCCGGACCGAGAGAAGGGGGAAATATTACAGCTATATCTAGTGACGTCCCTTTCGGCGGTCGGTGCAAGTACTTGTTCGGGAGAAAGATAAAAAACAGTGGCCGATTTACTATGTAAGCCACGTGTTGCTAGATGCGGAGACGAGATATTCGCAGATTGAGAAGCGAGGCTCGGCTCTCATGATGGCCGCCGGGAAGCTAGGGCCATATTTTCGGGCTCATCCAATTGAGGTATTTACAACTTTTCCTCTTAGTAAAGTTCTTAACAAACCTGATTTGTCCGGAAGGATGGTGTCTGGTCGGTTGAGCTCGGTGAGTTCCAAGTGAGCTTTAAGCCCGAAGCGCAATCAAGGCTCGGGCATTAGCCGACTTTGTAGTAGAAACTACTGCACCGGTGGAACCCACCATTGAGGATCCCATTATACCAACCACTTGGGAGGTATATGTGGATGGTTCGAGTAATAAAGATGGAGCGATGGCTGGAATTCTATTAAAAAGTCCAGCGGGATTTATTATTCGATATGCTTTGAGATTTGCATTTGATGCAAGTAATAACGAAGTAGAATACTAGGCTACGATAGCGGGACTTCGGTTGTCAAAAGCATTAGCTATTGCAGATGTTACTATTTATAGTGACTCTCGGCTTATAGTCAACCAAGTCCGGGGGAGTATGGCATTAAAGAACCACGCTTGCAAAAATATCGGGAGATAGTGCGGGCATTTCAAAACCAATTTCGGAATTTGAAGATATCTCAGATTTCGAGGAATGAAAATTCAGTGGCGAGATGAGCTATCCCGACTAGCCAATGCCAAGGAAAAGAATCTAGACCCTTCGGTCTACATTGAAGAGATAACTTTTCCAAGTTATCATGAGAAAGAAATTTCTTATATTGAAGCGAGAACGTTGCTTTGAATGGATCCAATAATCAAGTATCTAAGGGATGACAAATTACCCGAGGATCCAGTAGAGGCAAGGTTGATCAAGATTCGATCAGCTAGATTTGTCATTCGGAATGGGAGACTATACAAAAGATCTTATGCTTTGGACCCCTTATGAGATGTATAGGCCCCGAAGGAGCAAAATCAGCTTTGGCTGAGGTTCATGAAGGAATTTGTGGAGCTCACATGGGTGGCCGAGCCCGGCCCACAAAATTCTAAGACTTGGGTTATATTGGCCTAAGGTCCAAGAGGCTGCTATGGACTACGTTCGTCGATGTGGTAAGCTGTCAAATTCATGCTATAGTATCGAAGCGCCCGGCGGAAACTATGACTTCAATTCTAAATCCCATTCCCTTTGCAATGTGGGGAATTGATATCATGGGCAAATTCACCAAGGCATCGGGCGGACGGGAATATCTGATAGTAGCAATTGATTACTTCACAAAATGGGTAGAAGCCGATTGCACCAGGCGGCAATTGCTGAGAAAAAGTGGAGAAATTTGTGCTTGAATCAATCATATATCGCTTTGGGATTCCAAAGATTATTGTCACTGACCATGGTACTCAGTTCGACTGTCCACAATTTGAGCAATTCTGTGGAACATATATGATCGAGCATCGTATGTCCTTAGTGGCATACCCCCAAAGCAATTGATAGGTAGAGGTTACTAACCGAACGCTACTGGAAGGAAAAAGAAGAGAAGACTAGGTGACAAAGCTTCTTGGGTCGAAGAACTTCATAATGTCTTGTGGGCTTATAGAACGACGGTTCGAACACCCACAGGAGAAACTCCATTCAGGTTGGCATATGGATCCGAAGCATTGGCACCAGTGGAGATAATGGCAGGGACGTTACGAGATCGTGAGTTCGAGGAAAAAGCAAATGAACAAGGACTGCTTGATAGTCTTGATTTGTTGGACGAAGTTCGGGCAAAGGCAATAGCACGAACTCAACATTATCAAAGAAGGATAGCGTCTCATTATAATACTCGAGTGAAGAATCGTCGGTACTTAGCCGGAGATTTGGTGTTGAGAAACACCCTAGCTTCCGACCCGCTTCACCAAAGAAAATTGGACCCTTCCTGGGAAGGACCTTATATGGTTGTGAAACCGGTCGGTTCGGGAGCTTATGGTGAAGAACGTCAATACCCAGAAAGAGTTGGATCGTTCGTGGAATGCTAGGCATCTCAAAAAGTTTTATCCTTGAGGATGATTTCAATTTTGTTCGCTATGTAATCATTTTCAACTCAATCAATGCAATTTTTGGCTTTCAACAAACTATCTTTTGATTGGGGGGCATCATACACCACATTCAAGAACAAGATCCAACTATAAGGCATCGGATGAAAATTCGTATGGGTCCTTCAACACTTATGGAAATTTTTCGAACTTTCTTAAGTCGAGGCATCGGATGAAAATCCGAGTGAGTTCCTTTGGCAAGGCGTCGGTTTGAAACCCGAGTGAGTTCCTTCGAGACTTATTGAATTTTTGAATTCTCCTTAAGTAAAGGCATCGGTTTAAAACCCGAGTGAGTTCCTTCTCAGACTTATTGTATTTCTCCGGAAATCCTTAAGTAAAGGCATCGGTTTAAAACCCGAGTGAGTTCCTTCTCAGACTTATTGTATTTCTCCGGAAATCCTTAAGTAAAGGCATCGGTTTAAAACCCGAGTGAGTTCCTTCTCAAACTTATTGTATTTCTCCGGAAATCCTTAAGTAAAGGCATTGTTTCAAACAACTAAGACCTAATGCAACGGCGATTCAAGTGGCTAGCAAAGTTCAAAGATAAAGTAATTTCTTATTTCTTCAAAAAATCCAAAGAGGCCAGTATCAAAACAATTACAAGAGCTGGATACAATCTTCGATCAAAGAAGAAAGTCATCATAGGTGACTGTTAAGAAGTTATACAAGATCGACGCGACTTTGCTAGAACAAACATATGAGTCAATCATTGGTGGGGATTCAAGGAAAAGAAGAGAAGAAATGAGGATTACAAAAATATTTCGGTATGCATAAAATCCTCCGTAATTTCATACTCTTTGTCCAGCTTGTCCAAGAGAAGAATGGTCCTCGACCAAACTCGCATTCAGTACAAGCTCGTCATAATTGACTTCTTCCAACGGAGAATAAACAGGAGAATCTTCCAGATATTGCATAATATCTGGATCGGAAGGTGGAGGATCAATCTTATCCTTTGTCCGGTCGGGAGGAGGAATACCCGAGTCGGTAAATACTTCGGGATGGCAAACAAAGATCGTAGGGAGTCGTATCAAAATGAGGATCCTTCCTTAATATTGATTCCCATACTTCGTTCTCACCATCCCGACGCTTTTGCAAGTTATAAGCATTCAGCATATCAACAAAAGGCTTCTTGTGTAAATACTTGAAGACGCAGGCTCTGCGAACATCGGTTGGAAGGGATTCGGGCAAAGGAACGACAGCTTGCCTTTCGAGTAACGTTTCAGATCCTTTGGCTCCCGACTTTCCAACTGTTCGTTCCGATGTCGCCGGATCTTCTCCCCGGCATCATCCAAGTCCGACCGAAGACGACCAATCATCGAATTTTTTTCTCCTGCCACCTCCCAAGCTAGATTCCGAAGGCGAGCAATCTCAACATCTTTAGCTTCGAGAGATTTCCCGAAGCCTAGAAACTTCATTGCTCAATCTCTCGAGCCTAGAAAGCTGCTTCCACTTGGTTGTGGAAGTTACCAGCAAGACTCCTGCAAACAACTTCCGAGTTAGCAAGGAGCAGAAAAGTAATTTTTCAGAATAAGAGGATAATGAAGAAGACTTACATCACCAGTGACTTCGTAAAGACTTCATCTGGAAGTTTGGAAAGAAGCTGCGCTCTCGGAAGTCATTCGAGCAGCAGTACACCATTCCAACGCTCTGTCAAACTCGTTTGACACTAATTCGAAGCGAAGGATGAGAAGGATGAGCTACACCAAGAGAAGGATGAGCTTCATCACTTGTCACCCGACAGCGCTTCCTAGTGGCAAAATCCTCCAACTCGGAAGGAGAGGAGGATGCCAAACAAGCACTAGAGTTAGAAATAGGAGCAACCCCTGCTGGGACCACACCTTCATCGAGACGCCAACATAGTTGCCTCGGATGCCCGAAGAGTCTCCTTCGGGGGTGCACCAACAAAGCTCACCAGCGAGAGCGCCGGCAGCACCATCGGCAACGGAGTGATCAAGATCTTCCTGGGAAAGACGAGCGATCACTTCGGGCAAAGGAGGCGCAGGACGGCATCAACGAAACTGCGGGAATCGACTTGAAGATTCACCGGCAGCGATCGCCTTACGCTTGGAGGATTCACTAGCTGAAACCACCGCACTGGCCCCAACCACCACCGACGGGACGATTTTCTTGCAAGATTTTGCTCCGATAAAGTTCGGGTTGATCTTGGGAGCCACTATGCAAAAAAAAAAAAAAACCAGCCGTATCGATGCGAAATAAACGACGACAACGGGGGGAAAACCCTAGTTTTCCATAACCCTCGACAAAACAACAAACTAAACCCCAAGTATAACTACTGTGCGGTTTACTCGGGGGGGAAGTGGGGAAAGAGATGAGTAATAAAAAAACTCACTTGTTCGAAGTTGATAGAGCTGTTGTTGGAGTACGAGGAATACGGAAGCGAGGCCGAAGGACGAAAGGTCGCTTTGGCACTTTAGCAAATCTAACTTGCGAAGTCGGGATAGATGGAGAGTACCCACGAAGGCTTTAAATAGCCTCGGGTATTAAGACGACGGTTGAAGGCTAAGGACAACCGACGACCCGGATCGAAATGACGCTTCGAAATCCGCAGAAAGCAAGATCAACGGTCGGAGGGATGCCACATGGAAACATGTGGAAGCGAGCACCTGATGCAGAGATACCTCCAATCATCGCACCGCCATTAAAATAATGGATGTATTTCCGATTCATTGGAAACGAATGAATGGTATACAAAAGCGAGAAAACGTTTGAACTTCGCGAAGGGAAACGTGCGGACTTTGCAATAAATGAAGTAGTGGGGAAGATTAATGCATCTTCCCGAAATGCATCTTCACAATTTTTCTACAAGATTATTATTCGGCGAGGAATGTAAAGTTAAGTGATGAGTTTTATCATTAATACTTTGATGTTCAAGGCAAGATTTCGGCAGGAGACGGGGAAATATAAAGGCCAACATGAGAAAGAAACGTCTATTCATTAAATAGAGGGTAAATCTGTACAAAAAGATAACTCCCTAAGCCTTTTCTTCATTGTTGCCCGAGGGACCCTAGTCGGGAGGACTTTTCTCGGGATCATGAGAAGAGCCTTCCTCAAGAGCGGCATCGGCTGAGTCCTCTACAGCAACAACTTGAGACTCGGCTTGTGATTTCTCCTCTGGAAGTGCCGGCTCGTCATTCAGGTATGCCTCATATTGAGGGTCAGCTGGAAAAGGATCATCTTCTTCCTGAGCCCAGTCCGGGAGATCCATACCAACTTTCCCGAAGACCTCTTTGTGGCATACCTCACGAAAAGGAGCGAGTGTCGAAGGCGGGGATCGATCCAAGGATTCGCTCCCAAACATCGTTACGCCCCATGCGATAAGCTTGAATGTTGTAGAGACCTAGCAGCTCGGAGAAAGGTACGCTGTTCGGGTATTTCGAATGCACTCCTTCCGAAGCTACGGCTTTATATGCTCGGGCTTGCTAGGGATCGCCAACTTCAGATGTTCTTCGAGCTCCCTACTTTTGATTTCAAGGCTGTCACCAAACAATGTGGCAGCTACTTTTTGCTTCCTGGCCTCGCGCTCGGCAGCAGCGGCACGAATCTTCGACGCTTCGAGGGCTTCCTTGAGGGAGATTACTTCTTCCTCATGCTTTTTCTGCAGCTCCACGGTAGCTGCAGTCAGCTGGTCTATTTCAGAATTGGCCTTGGCCAATTTCTCTTCACAAGTTTGCAGCAAGGAGCTGGTGCGACCAACCCGGCTCAATGCTTCCATGTGTTGATAAAAGCTCAACACAGCATTCCTGGGAAGGCAGAAAATATCAGAAGAAGTCATAAGGAATTATGAGAAAATAACTAAGCAAGAAGACCGGTACCTTGTAGATTGACTAACAAGGGAGGTGTCATCTAGGGCTTCAAACTCCTGGTGATCAGAAGGAGCAAGACTGAGGGAGCTCCATTCTGCAGCTTTCTCGGGATCCCGAGTAACCCTGTCGGTCATCTTCAGGGTCCACTGGGGGGTGAAGACCTCCTCACAATCTGTCGAAGCTTTGGATTTCTTGTTGGAGGGAGCATCAATTGTGTCATGCCTCCTCTTGGTTCGGGCGGAGGAAGAGACATTAGACCTCTCCACCATCGGTTTCTTCCCTTTACCCGAAGCATCAGCTACAGGCCTGATATTCCTGATACCCCTATAAGAGGGGTCGGGAGAGGGAAGAAAAGCCTCTTGATCTACGGTCAAGACCCTGGGCGGTCGTTGCTTGGCTGTCACAACGGCCCTAGCGGCCTTCACCCGCAGGCTTTCGGGGTTCATTCCGGGAGGCACTTGCAAAGAAGAAGGACAAGAGTCGGAATTCAAAACATATCACTTGAGTCAAATCAAAGGATGATGGTTAGAAGCTCACAATGAGCCAAGCCCCAGATCTTGAAGGATGGAGTTATACTCCACTTCAAATCCATGTATCTCTTGATACCACGGAATGCATTTGATCTTCCTGATGGCCGCCTCGTCTTCTCTGGATA
This sequence comes from Hakea prostrata, assembly GCF_041222555.1. NCBI lineage: Eukaryota > Viridiplantae > Streptophyta > Magnoliopsida > Proteales > Proteaceae > Hakea > Hakea prostrata. The sequence continues at coordinate 18,696 of NW_028291150.1, forward strand.
AGGGAAGGCCCCGGTTACTCTCGGAAGAAGAAGTAAACCTCCTCCAGGTGGTTGGGAAGTTAAGATCTGATGGAGGTGCTCGACAGAAAAAGTATCGTTCGCGCCATCTTTTGTGGTTAGAAGGGCAAGTTCCTTTGACAAGGATGCTACCCCTCCAATCAAGTTCAGCCTTATTGCGTTTGGAAAGAAAAACCCATCCGGGAGGATGGGAGATAGAAAGAACATGAAAATGTACAAAGAGAGAAAGAGATGGCGTAATGCCAAGCTCAAAACACAAACCCAAGAAGCCGACGATGAGACGCCAGCTATTGGGGAGGAGCATTCCGGGACAAATGTTCCAGTGATTCAAAACTGCGGAGAACAAAGGATTAAAAAGGGGAAAGCGAACCCCGCTTTCCGGTGCATCTATATACGAGAGAAAATTCACCCGAAAGGGATGAATCAACCCTCTCATCAGGGTGAGGAGCCCTAACCTGATATGAGGAAGGAAGATCAAAATCTTGGCCGGCTGAAAGAAGGGTTTCCTCATTATAAATGGAGCGAACAGAGCCAGGTCCACCATTGGACCAGGAGGTTTGAGGCTGCCTAGAAGACTCGACAATCTTGGAAGATCCAGACTCGAGAAGGACAGGAGAAGTTTTGGTTTTTTCAAAACCTTTTTGAGAAACTTCAGCGAACTCTTGCCGGAGAGGACAGTTAGGGTTTTGTTATCACTATCCGACTGTTCGGGAGCGGGAGAGGCAAAAGCATCACTTGCTATTACCAACAAGGGGTACTAAAGAAGCCCTATCGTCCGCCATTACTCGTTTCGAGTAAACTACAAAAAGAAAAAGACCAAGTAAACTTACCGATTCAAGGTGAGACGGAAGCTTGAGAGCGAGGAAGGCGCGAAGGCGGACAACAAAGGTTCAAATTCCGAGATAGGAAGAATGAAACCTACGAAGACAACGAACCGCTTTTAAAACTCCCGCACGAGTGTTCGGGGAATCGAACGATCGAGATTGATTCAAACTCAGCGATCAAGATTGAAAGACGTTTTGAAAGTTTGAACTCACGAATCCGAAATAGGCGTTTGGAAACCATCGCTTGGATGACGTGAGCCACGACAGATCAACTGAAAGGAGATATGTGGCCTTACACTCACAACGCTCGAGGAAAAGTGACCACCGCATTAAATGTGATATGACATTTAATGAAGCACACAGAGATTATCATCTGACGACGAACCTAGTTAAAAACCAAGCCCTCGGGATCGACCGAACGCTTGGTCTGGGGGGCTCGTGATACGGAGGGATTATGATCAGACCGGGTTCATACCTGGTCCGACCCTCGACCTCGGTCGAGACGGAAAGAACCGATTCGCTCCCGAGCAAACCGGATCCAGAAGATGGCTTGCTGAAGAAGAAAGCTTATTCAGCTGCAAGCGTGCCCTAATCCTACTTATGGATTAGGGTAATCACCCTAATGATGGCAGACTCGAATTGACGGCTGCGGATAATCATTATCAAAGGGATAAACATCGTATAACCTAAAGGTTATCTCAGGAGTCCTCTACTAGCCCAAACTAGTAGAAGTCTATTGCTCAACGGATCTCACTGATAAGATCCAACGACTACCCGAAGAAGGCTCAAGTGCATCCAACGAAAGAGATTCGAAGGTACACACTATATAAACCTCACTACCATACAAGGTGAGGGGATCGATCGAAAAGAATACTATCTGAGACTCAGGTTCAGATACATACTGATAGACCTAAACTATCAGCGATCTACTATCTAGATCACCTTTCCCAGTTCTTCATTCCTTAGCTATGTGCTTCTTGCAGAGCCGTTTGTGATTAAGTTCATCAACTGACTTAGCCTTCGGAGGTGGACTCCCAACCCCAGCGGTCGGGCCACATCTGACGCTTTCGTTTTGCAGGACATCACGTGGAGATCCAAGGGCTGAGCAGATTTTGGACGCATCAGGACAATAACAATGATTTACTTTTCCTCCTTCTATTATTATTTTTTTCTTTAAACCTCATCTTCATTTCATGTAGATATAGGAACTATTGCTCACCCAATTCCCAGTGTTGCCGAACTTCAAAGAATCGCCCTAGAAGAAGAAAGATCTGATCCCAAGCTTGCAAAACCCTCCAAGAAAAGAAAGCACAATGCCCTTCGTTCCTCCAAAAGGAAGTCTGTTGAGAAGGAATCTTCTCCTTGTCAGAAGAAAATTTACCAGGCACCGGAAGGTTCCGTTAGAGAAAGTCCTGATGTACAATTTGTTAAGACTGTAGCCAGTAAACTCCTGGTCCCAAGATGTGGACTTCCAGAACTTCCAACACCTTGAGATGTAGGCTTCAGTCTATAGGTCCAGCTTCTGGTCAGGGGTTGTCTGGCTCCAAGAGAAAGAATAAAAAAGAATCCAATTTTGTTCCCATTGAAGCCCCCACTGAAGAAAACAATCCTCTAGAAGAAGTCTCTACTGCCATTGAAACCAATGTTGAAGAAAATACAGAACACATACTTCCAAACATATTAGCTGAGTTACCCCATGACACTTCAATTCTCCCAGAAAAGATGGTCGAGAATGAAGGTCAAGGTAAGGAAACTTTTGACTATTCTTTTGATCATCTGAAGAAAATTGCTGAAGATATACTCACTCATGCTGCAGGTGATATCATTGAAGAAATTGCTAATCAATTGTTTGATGTGAATGTTGATGTTTCCGATCCTCCTTTGGAAGTTGTTGCTGAAGAAAATACTTCTGTGAATATTCATGAATGATATCATTCCAGACATCAATGTAGCTCCTGTTTCTGAAGAAAATAACCAGAATGTTCCACCACCTGAAGAAATCCTTGAAGTTGTCCCTCCAGAAACTAATGTTGCTCCCCAAGAAGTTCATATGGCAGTTGATCCCCAAATTGGTCTTGGAGATCAAGAAAACATTGTGGTTAAAGATTTTGTTATGCAGGCTGATTCAAATGATGCTGCTGTGAATGTAAATCCCCAAAATATGATTGAAGTTGCCAATCTCCAACCAATTCCCGGTCAACCAGACGATACCCAGAGTGTTGCTGACTCGGGAAACCCTTTTAACCCTGGATGGCTTTTGAAAGAGAATCATACAGCCAGTCACAACTGGGAGGTTGCCAAAGAATGGGGGACCAAGGGCAGAATTCCTCGTGACAAGAGAGAAACAGCTCGAATGTCTGACCCTGACCTTTACTCTCATGGATGGGGGTAAGGAACAAATTTCTATCTTTCTTGTTAAAACTGATTTATTACTGATTTTATGTATTTATTCTATTTGGTCTTTATTGATTAACCTACAAATGTTTTGGAGCTGCTTTCAATGCTTTTTCTGAAGTACTGGAAAGAGAAAAAGCTTTGTCTCAGGAAAATGACAGCCTGATTAAGAGGAATTTTGAACTAGTTAATGAGGTACAAGAACTCCGAAAAAGTTTGAACTCTTCAGAAAGAAAACTGACAGCTGCTGAATTCAGAGAAATAGATTTGATCAATGACCTAGATGATTTGCAAACTGACTACCAACTCTGCTCTGATTTATGCACTAATTTGCAGGAAGAGGTTTCCATGTTAAGGAGTGCTGTTTTGAGACATAAGGATGAACTCCTTCAACTTGAAATGTCAAAGAATGATGCCCCAGAAAGGGCCAGAATTGCTACTGGTGAGAGAGAAGATTTCAAAGACAAGTTGGCCAGAGCCTTTGCCTGGTCAAAAGATGTTGAGAGAGAGAAGAATGAACTTCTGGAAAAATTTGAAAAGATTGAGAAGTTGAATGCAAATTTGGAGTTGGCTCATGAATACCATCTTAAAGCCTTCAACTCAATTTTACAGGAAAAGTCTACTTTGGAAAATTAAAATGATAGTTTGGGATTGAGACTCTGTGAGGTCGCAGCAGAAAAAGATAATCTTAAGGTTTCCTTAGGTTTGATTTCAAAGGAAAAAGAGAGTCTACATGCTCTTTTAGATGAGACTCTGAAAAATAAAGCCCTTATGCTTGAAGATATGGAGACAGAAAGAAGACAATTTGAAGCAGAAAAGAAAAGAATGCAAGATGAAAATCAAATCGTCCTCAGTTTAGTTACCTCATCCATAAAGGAAGTTGGGAATAATCCAGCTTTCCTTGGATTTTGCAAGAATATGGTAAAGGACTATTCTGACCAAATCTTCTCGGAAATCCTCAAGATTCACCCCAACATAGATTTCAAGCTGCTGCTCCCAGAATTTCTCCCACCTAGAAAATTTTTTGATCTCAGGAATTTGAAGTTCCTCAGAAGATGATAATGATGATGATAATAATGAGTCTTCCAGTTCTGGAAACAGTCACTCTGCTAGTGATCAAGATGATGATGATGATGACTCACCTTTTCAAGGTGATAAAGAAGTTGCTGCAGGTGATGATCCACCTGCAAGTTCAAAGATTTAAGAAAACATTCTCTTTTGCTTTTCAATTTACCTTTTTGTTGACCTCTTTAATATATAAGATTTCTGACTTTGTCAATCTTTTATATCAATAGAATTTCCCTTTCTTCTCTTTTGCTCCTTGTGGTTTTGATAAAATAGTACTTTGAAGAGATTCTTTATAATGTTGACCACAGACGTAAAATGATCATCATCTTCAGGTTATTGTATATCTGATCAGATATACCCTTCTGACTAAATCTATATCTTTAATTAGTTTCCAACGAAATATTCCTGAGGAGAATACAACTGATGAAGCTATTATAACTGATCAAATATCCTTAGATAAAAATTGTTGATGAAGCTTTCACAACTGATCAGATATCCTTAGATAATAGTTTGGAGAAAGTCTTTGCGTTTTCGATTAAAATCCTCCATATAATCTGCTTTGTGAGAAATTTTCTTGATCAGCTCCTTTGCTTTTGATCGAAAGGCTGACTTGGAAAACTGGCTACTTGAGCTTGACTTCGAAAAGTCAGGACCATCCTCGAAAGGAATGATCCATGATTAAGCTAGCATGACCAGGCCTCGGAAGGCTGGCTATTTGAGCCTGACATACGAAAAGTCGGGACCACCCTCGGAAGGAATGATCCGTGATCAGCTTCGGAAAGCATGACCAAGCCTCGGAAGGTTGGCTACTTGAGCCTGACTTACGAAAAGTCGGGACCACCCTCGAAAGGAATGATCTGTGATCAGCTAGCATAATCCTGCCTCAGAAGGTTGCCTCGGAAGGCTGGCTTTCTAGAGCCTGACTTCGGAAAGTCGGGATCACCTTCGGAAGGAATGACCCTGGACAGCATTGAAAGGCATGATCAGAAGATTGGTTCGCCAAAAATACCTTTTGCACTAATTGAAGAAGAATCTTTTGATGACAACAATTAATAAAATGATTTCTTCAAGAATACCAGAAAATCCTGTTTCCTTTCTATTGATAGTACTTCTTGAGATGAATCATTCCATGGTCGCTTCAAACAACTACCATAAGCATCCTTAAGCCAATATGTATTTCTTCTTAGAGTTTTTGTCACCACGTATGGTCCTTCCCAAGTTTGCGAAAGCTTTCCACAGTTCCTTGGATCTGATGCTGATTTCTTTCTCAAGACCAAATCTCCCACTCTAAGAGATTTAGGTCTAACACGAGCGTTATAATACGCCGCTGTTCTCCTTTGGTATTCTATATTGCGATATAAAGCTCTCTCTCTTACTTCATCTAAAAATTCAAGATTTGTCCTCACCTTTGCGCCGAACTCCTCAGATCTAGATTGATCTGGTTGGTTTGAATCCTCTGTCAGTCTCTCGTTCACTAGAAAAATGAAACACACCGGTTAGAAACGGAGCCGATCGTCTTGATCGGCGTCGCATCTCCGACGGTCTAGTCAGATATAAGAAGATGATTCCTTCCGAGCTTGAAGAAGCTCTTGAGGTGCTTTAATGGAGTAAAACCAGGAAAGAGTCCAGTGTTCTTGATCTGAGAGACTTACCTTCTACGAATCTTTCTTCCCTTTTATATAGATTTTCCCGCTCATAATACTTTCAATCATGACCGTCGGATCATAACTTCTGATTGGATGGCGATGATCATCCTTTCTTTATAATCTCGGGCGGACCCATAGATTCCTTCATCTCATCAGCTGAATCCGGTCAAACCTGGTTAGACCGATATAAACCGGAAGTGGATACTTTAGTCACAACATCATCCAAAACACCATGATAGAGATAGTGGAGCATCTTGGAGTGCGGAACCTTTGCTTTGGTCGATTCTGACACTTGTCTTCAAGCACTTCGGGGTGAGATTGGAGGACACATAGGTGCGTACCCGAGAGCTGGGGTATGACATCGGGACCAGGACCATCGGACAGATGCAACTTAGTCATGCCGTGAGATCCGAGGGAGAGGATGATGATGATGATGATGATGATGATGAGGATGATGATGATGAGGATGATGATGATCAGGATACAGAGGATGAGGAGGATGCTGGTCTAGATAGTGATGACCAGGCAGGAGAGGATGCAGAGATGCGTGAGGCTGATCCAGGTCATCATGAGATTCTCATACCATCACACTTCCAGGTCGGAGGTCCTTTACATACCGCTCCTAAGACACCAGACTTGTATGCTCAGATGTTAGCTATGACTTCCATCTTGGAGAGGATAGAGGTCAGATAGGAGATGGTGGAGGCTCAACTAACACAGGTTGTGGAGGATGTCAGAGTACTTAGAGATCAGAGACAGTCTCCTAGATAGATTGTATTATATGCTTATTAGATGTTACTCTTTGTAAAAATTCCTAGAAATTAATGAAATTCGCTTTGTTTCACTTTCTTTTATTGTGTATTATGCATTTCCTTTTATTGCATTAAATAATGTTTGTTAAATCATAATTATTGTGCATTATTCAGCTAACATATTATGATCCATTATTTACGTTTCTAGTCCAAGTTCTCTATTATTCACTTCTAAGAATACTTGAGTCATTTCTGGATCTATGACTCAAAGATGTTCCATTATTGCTTCCTGTGGTTAGGACTCTCCTTGAACTGTGGGCTCTAATACCACTCTATCACATCCACCCAGCCGGTACCCTATGTGGCATACCCAAGTGTGTGATCCACAGCCCCGAAGATCAGTATCGAGGAAATCAACCTCCCACATTCACAATAATATAATCAAGAACAAGACTAAATCAATGTTATACTATATTAACTAAAAGATCAAAATAAGATTCAAAAGAACACATGTATATATAATCGGAGTGTGGAAAAAGAATGATACCAATATAGTAATCAAACGTAGAGTGTAGCAGAAAATCACTCTACAGTACAGTGGAATTGTAGATCGAAAGTAAAAAGAAAGATTACAACCAATTCCCAAAATAAAAGGAAAAGAAAAGAAGTAATCAAAACTAAACTAGTGTCTCTTCAAGCCTATAGAGAACACTTCTAACAGTATAAGTCTCAGTATCTAGAAAACGCTGAACTAGCACATGGGTGCGACTAATCCTGGTACGATACACCGTCACCGTGGAATTCTTCACCGTCGTAGTCACCTTATACAGCACCTTGGGTGTAGTATGCGTCATTCGGTTGGGCTTCACAATACTGACCTTCATAGTTATCAGTACCTGCAAGGCAATTACTGACCTTCATAGTCATAAATCTAACAAAGATGTTTGCAAAAAGGAGTGAGTTCAAAAGAACTCAGCAAGGCAGTTCATTTCATAATAGCACAGTAAAGCACGATAGCAACTCATAAAGAATGCAAAATGATATGAGACAGACAATGCATGTATGATTCTAACTCTATGTATGCTGGTCTCTATTGGTAGACATGCTTTAAGTCATAGCACCATACTCCTCTGGATAGGTCTCAAATCACTCTCCTTCAATCATCTCGGTATCTTGGGTTCTCTGGTGGTAATTGGGTCATGCATCCCTCTCGAACATTCCTTGGCTTGGGTTTAGGTCACCGCTTTCTCACATCACCATTGGTCTGAGTATTGGTGCATGTCAAGGTTAAACCTAGCCCAATGCAAGTCTTCTACTTAGTTATATCAAGTCAGAGTCAGATACTTCCATTCCTCTCCTCTCACGATACTTTTTAGTATCCTTCTCACTAGAGTCAGTGTATCCTATTGCTACAACCAACTCGGACTATGGACTCATCAACTCTATTGGTCATCCACAAATAGTAAACGGGAAGCTCTCATGTCCTCTCATAGGTTGGTTACCGGTCTTGAACGCCCATGAGTCCAAGTCTACTATTGCAACCCTACCAACGAAATGGCCCCCGCAATATAATTCATGTCCTCTCACGGGTTGGTTACCCGTCTTGAGCGCCCACAAACCCCCATTGCTGCCACGGGTTACTCGGTCTCAATACCCTTCCAAATCAGGTCTGATATAACAGGGACATCCTAGCCAAACATTGCTAGACAAGCCTTAGGTATGCCAACCAATAATACGGGAAAGAGTCAAGGGGCACTATAGGAAATGTCCCATACCACTTCTGCTAATGTCCAAAGATAGAAATGTCAAAAGGACATTCCCCATTCCCAAATTATACTTAAGCAATCACATACCCAAATCAGTCATTCACACACACAATCGATAATTCAATACATAGAAGATAATTAGTCATACATGATCAAATTGATAAAAGAATCACATGAACAAGACCTACTGTAGTTGAAGAAATTACAGCAGTAATATATTTATAAGAAAACTAAGACAACAATAGTATGATCATGCAAATCCAAATCATAAACCAAAGATTATGCATTCTAAGTTTGTTAGAGAATCAAACGCCCTTACCTTCAATAACTTTGAAGAAATCCGGAGGAACAAAGAGGATAGGTCCAAGGTTAGCAAACAAACCCTAAACAAGCATAGTTCAATCATTAGGAACAAACCCTAGAAGATTAGAAGTCAAACGGATCGTACAGACGAAGAAATCCATTATTGTCAACTTGGGCTGTTTGGCTAGGTCGATTGGCCTAGTTGACCCAGGCAGTCGACCCAATGAACAGTACGAAGCAAAAATCTGAATTTTGATCCGAAACTCATCTTCCGGTATTCAAAACACTCCAAAAATTCAAAGGAACTTCTAGAACATTAATCTAAGATTAACTTGCATAGATTAGACATCAACATTGATCAAAATAGTAGAATTCTAAATTGATCAAAAATAGGGTTTTCAGAGAAAACAATCTGTGGATTCAACTGAGAGGCTAGAGAGAATGAGAATTCACTCTAGAGGAATAACAACAGTAGATCAATGATAGAAACTAATATAAGAATGAATCTAACATGCTTTGAAATAAAAAACAATAGAATGATCATACCTTCATGAAGATTTCACAAGATCTCTTCATGAAATTCAGTTGTGTAAATCATAGGAGCATTGGAGTGAATGGAGATTCACTCTCAACTATAGAGATTTAAGAAGATGTGTTTGCAAGGATGCAAAACCATCTTCATAATCACAGTGATGAGAAACCATCAGTAGAAGAGTAGATCATAGAAGATGAAGAGAGATTACTAACCTTAATGAGGAATAATCGTCGAAGAACTTGAGAACTCGCATTGGATCTTCCACACACCAAAGAGAGGGCTTGAGAGAGGTTCTCCACATTCTCCATGGGTTTTAGAAACAAGAGTGGCTGAAAACCCTGTAGTCCTATTAAATAGAGCATCAAAACCCTAAATCAGAAGTTTAAATTAAACCCTGAGACTATGGGTCGATTGGCCTCAGCCAATCGACCCAAGTCTGGGAATTGAAACACCAAACCTCAATATTTTCAATGGGGCTTCTCCCAACTCATCAAGCAACTCACCTAGCATTGAGGGATGCCTTCAAACCATGTCCAAATAGGCTTCAAGTCCATCAACCAAGCTCTACTTCATCAAGGTGTAGTTTCTTCTCCAACTCTGACAAGGTTTCCAAGTATGATACTCCATCATCAATTTCCATGGATTCTAGGTCAAACACCATGTCTCCCATTGAGATGGCCCATAGTTGTATTCTACCTTCACTTCGGATCTTCGGACCTAGAAACAATAGGGTTTCCGGGTTACGGTTAGGGCTGGATTTCACAACTGTAATAACCTAGTCTCTAATCCTCCTAGTTTAGAGTGAATCCCCATTCACTCTATGTTTCCTTGAAGCCATATGGTGATTTTTCTATATTTTGATCTTGCATGAGACCATGAATTACTCTCTCTTTGTTTTCTATCTACCTTTGTGATTGTGATGAAGATCTTATGCCATTTTTATGACCTTTCATTCTATCTCCATAATTTTTGGGTGAATCCCTTTTCCCTCTTTTACTTTGTGAATCTACTGTGGATTGATTTTGAGGTGCAATTCTTGGGTAACCTTCAAGAATGGGTATCCATTCGAAGACCTTGATTTCTTTTTCATGTTAGACCATTTCCAATGCCAATTCTTGATTTTGAAATACTGTTCTTTCTTTCCTAGAGTGAAACCCCTTTCTCTCTAGTCTCTCTGTGAAATCCACGGATCGATTTCGGTAAAAACCCTAGTTTATGATTCGATTAGAATTCTATCCCATTGACCATGTTTGATTCTTTAATAATCATAGATAATCTTAGTATGTTTTTGGGGAACTCCCCTTCGAATTTCAGAGTTATCGGACTTCAAACGAAGAAGTAATGACCAATTTAGGGTTTTCTGTCCATACAGAACACTGCGGGTCGATCACCTAGGTCGATCAGCCTGACAGACCCAGCTGAGAGACCCACAGAGTCAGTGACAACAATTTTGCTCTGTTTTGCTTTTGTCTCGTCGCCGATGTTAGGGTTTATTCCTTATGTTCAATACATGTTTGTTTAGGGTTATTCTAGTGATTTTGGACTTACCCATTGATTTCTTTCTTGAGTTTACGAATCGAAAACAAGGTGAGTACTTTCACTCACAATATGCATATTTACATGCTTGATGTGTTATGATTCAAATGCATGATTTAGCTACTATTGTTTTACTTTCTTCACATTATATTACTTCTGTAATTATAGTAGCATATTCACATTATGATTTACATAGTGGAATTGATTATTGAATGATGTGAATGTGATTTGGAATATGATGTGATATGTATGGAATCATGATATGATGTGAATGCCTAGGTTGTAGTTGTGGAATGGGGATACCCTTTTGGCATTTCTGTCTTTGGACACTAGTGGAGGTGGTATGGGACACTTTCCTATGGTGCCCTTTGGTGCTTTCCCTGACTATTGGTTGACATACCTAGGATTAGTCTAGAAGTGTTTGGCTAGGGAAACCTCTGTCATATCTAACCCTATTGGAAGGGTAATTGAAACCGAGTGACCTGTGGCAGCAATGGGGATTTGTGAGCGAAGACTGGTAACCGACCCATGAGAGGACATGAATCACATTGTGGGGGTCATTCATTGGTAGGGTTGCATGTGGTAGACTTGGGCTCATGGGCGCTCAAGACCGGTAGCCAGCCCGTGAGAGGAATGAGAGCTTCCCGTTTACTATGTGTGGATGACCAGTAGGGTTAAGAGTCTACATAGCTAGGAAGGATACGATGACTCTAGTGGGAAAGGTACTGGAAAGGATCGCGGGAAGCGAGGAATGGACGTATCTAACCGTAAGTAGATATGACTCATTAGATGACTTGCATTGGGCTAAGATTAACCCTGTACACGTGCCAATACTTAGACCAATGGCGATGTGAGAGAGTGGTGACCTATACTCCAGCCATGGAATGTTTGGGAAGGATGCATGACCCAATTACCGACGGAGAACCCAAGATACCAGAAAGGTTGAGGGAGAGTGATTTGAGACCTACCTAGAGGAGCATGGTGCTATGACTTAAAGCGTGTTTGCCAATAGAGACCAACATATATAGAGTTAGAAGCATACTTGCATTCATTGTTTCACCTCATTGCATTTATATTGCTTTGGATTGTGTGTGAAGATGTTTGTTGTGATTGGACTACTTGCTAAGTTCTTTTTGAGATTACCCTTTGGGGGACATGTTTTCTTTAGATTGTATTGCAGGTACTGATAATTGTGAAATCCCAAACTATGAAGCCTCGGCGGGTGACTTGTTTGGTTTCCAAGATGTTGGCGACTACAAGCAATACAGTGAAGCATACCCGTGTGATGTCGGAGCGTACCAGAATTAGCCGGATCTTGAAGCTTTACTCTTTTTGTTTATTTTCAGAATGATTCTTAGTTTCCTTTTCTTTTCTTTCAGTTGTAATAGCTTTAGATCTTGCTTTAGATTTTTGATCTACCTTCCTCTTTGTTTGTGGGGTATATTTCTGTTATAATCTACAGTTATCTTTAGATCAGTATCTTGTTTTTTCAGACTTTGATATTCTTTTGTAATCCTTCTAAGATCCTTTCTTGATTTTATTATCAAATTACTAGAATACAATGATTTGTTCTTGCTTTTGATTATGTTATTGTGCTAAGTGGATATGATCGTTCCTAAACTTGATCTTTGGGGCTGTGGATCACATCTTCGGGTATTCCAGATAGGGTACCAGCTGGAGGGATGTGACAGTTATCCTCTTGAAGTCAGGAGACTTCTTTCTCTTTGGTCTTCATCTCCTCATCATAATGCCTTGAACGAATGCTAAGGCCACCAACCCACAATAAAGCTTCCACATGCAGATGGAAGTCGTTTGTAAGAGCCGTGTAACCAACAGGGGGTCAGAATGCAGGATTTAGAATAAGGAAAAAGAAACATTACCAAACTAAAAGTCTTACCTAATTGAAGAGTTCACGAACTCTTCGTCGGGCATAGTAGTGGATCTCCCGATCCGCTGGCATCCTAGCGTCCGTGCTCCACTCTAGAGCTAAGTTAAATTCCCTGTAGACTCTATCCTCTCATCGTCAACTTCCATAGGCGTGATGTACACCGCCTCGGCTCTACTCTGGCCTTCTACACCATCGAAGAGGTTGTGCCATCTCTTCGCCAAATTGACGTTGTTGTTCATCAACTCGGCAAAATTGATTGGACCCCTTTCCCCTTTTCTATTGGATGTGACAAATCTTCAACAGGCCCTTGGGGGTGTGGGAAGGAGCCTTTGGGATTGGGTTAGGAGCCTTGAGCTCCTTCCTCTTCGGCCATGCCACCCTATCTTAGGCAGCATCGAATCCTTGGTTTGCCAAAGCTTTCACTACCTTGGGATTGTACTTTGGAGGCACTGCATAGAGACAAAGAACGAGAGTTAGTAAGTTAGAAAGCCAACAGTAAAGGTTTGAATTAACTCTTTCATCAGAGTTAGGGACCCGAAGGAGGTATGTTAACTGGATAGAGAAATGATTTGAAATGTCATCCACTTCCAGCAACAGTTTTTGAAGAAGCTTTACGCTTTTGGGAAGCAAGGGTGAAGAACTTACTCCACCCTCCATCTCATTCCTTGGCTACTCTGACATGAAGACTGGGCAAAAGGACTGAACCAACGGTCGGTAATCCTAACGTTCCTATCCCCAGATATTTCAACAGAGCCAGATGCACTAGACTGTTTAGCCGTATTGTCGCCCTCGACCATTCGATTGATAGAATTTTCCTCAGATGTTCTCCCACTACCCATTGCTAGAGAAATATTAAGGAGCGGACTTAAGAATCAAAGGACTCAAAAGTGAAGCCTTGAGCTAACAGAGATGGTGAGATTAGACGAAGAGGATAGAGAAAGGAGTGAAAGAGATGAACAAGGGGAAAAGGAACTTACTTGTTCAAGTTCATGCTAGGTTGAAGTTGATTCCAGGAAGCTTGGTAGCAAGAAATCACTTGAAGCACATTGATAATTTCAAATAAAGAGGAATTCGTGAAGGAGAAAGTGAAGAAATGAAATGAAGGCAAGGAGGGTTTAAATAAACCCAAAGGAGAATTTTAACTAATGAGATCAATCCGGATCGACACTCGAGTATGAACAACAGTTCGAGACCAAGCATTCAATGAACGAGATTAATCAGAAATCAGTGGCCGAAAGTGAGTGATGGTTCGAGGAAAAGAACACCATAATGGCGCCAATTCCCAATTAACATGTGGTGTGAAAAGCGTATTTTGCGTTGAATGATTGCAGCTTAAGAGGACATAATGTTTCTGAAAACATACCAAACGATCAGTCTCTTGATCCCAATCATTTGGTTTGGGGGGCTCATGATAGGTAAAACTAATAACCAACTGAGTCGAACCACGGTCGGTTCGATCTCCCTGGTCGGGACCAGTTCTAGAGGTTAACCCAAAGATGCCTTGAGCATGAAGAAACTCGACAGTTGTAGAAAGAAACGTGATCTCACCAAGTTCGGGATAGGGAATCATGCTTCATAAGATAAACTACAACTAACTCAGATCAAGGGAATTAAATGCTACGCTTGGATTGCTACAGATAAGATTTGTGAACTATCCAATGGTTGGAAATAAAAGATAAACCCTATAAAGATTGAAGAACAACACAAAGGAAGGTAACTCAGTCGTTTCCCTCCATTCTATCTTTCAATTAAGCTCTGCAATTGGCCAGAGCTCTTTGGTGGTGCTCTCATTGATTTGACCATCGGAGATGGCTTCCCGACCGAAGAATCGGCCCACATCTGACATTCATTTTGCAGGTGTTCGAAGCTTGAACAATTCTTAGACACATCATCCTAGGAATTATCTTTTTGTAGGAAAATACAATAATTATTTTGCATGACCCTACATCTTTGTGTAAGAACCATGTAACATGTAAGCAAGAGGAAAATTCTCACTCACTCTCTTGCTCTCATTATTAATTTTTTTTATCCGAAGAGAATTTTGGTTTCTTTTCTTGTAAAGCTCTACTTTAACATCTCTTATTATTGATTTTTTTTCCTCCAAAGAGAATTTTAGCTAAGGCTCTTTGTTTTGGTAAAACTCTACATTAATAGAAGATCCTAAACAAATTGGCCATAATAAACAACGTGGTGGATTCTACCCGATGATAATAAGTTGTCTCTAGATGTACAAAAGGATGATATTGAAAATAATTCAATTTAAATTCCCCTTAGGGATATTTTGTTGGCTGAGGTGGCGCAGATTGCAACATTACAGCTAGGTATAAATTTGGCTCTGGCACCTCAAAACCGTCCTTAACCCAAATAGCGCTTGGGTGGATTTTACCTTTCAACCCTAAGGGTGCATTAAGGGTTGAAAAATTAAGCACTGAGTCATGATTTATAGGGTGTGGGTTGAGGCCTTGGCCAGAGATTGCCACCTTAATCTCTCCCAGATGATTTCTGATAAGGAATCCTACTCCCGACTTGCCATCCTTCAAGCTTGCATCCACATTAAGTTTGAGATAGGGAGGTGTTGGGGTAACCACTTTGCTTCCTTCTTCAATACAACCACATTGGAAGGGATCACTGTTAAGGGGGGGTTTTACCTTGTGCTTCTTTAAAGGAGCTCCATTCCTTCCACACTCTTTGGGCAGTCTCCATTGGTGATCCTCCTAAACATTCAAAAATAAATTTGTTTCACGCCTTCCAAATATTCCAACACATGTATGCAACCCAACCTATTATATCTTGTCCCACTTTCTTTTCAATGAACATCTTCTTCCACAACTTAATGAAGCAATGAAGTTTCGGATTAAGTGGCGGTTTGAAGCCCAATGGGGAGCAAAGCCATGCTGCTCTTGCAAAACAACACTTAAAAAAACATGGTCAACTGTCTCACTCTCGTGGCCACAGTGAGGGCATTCAGTGTAACAACCCCCGTATTTCTAACCTAGGATCCGTATTGCAGGTTCGAGAACCCGAAGGTCTAGCCGGGTAAATTTGTGGAGTGTCTGGATAGAAGTCCATGATCCATACCCTGAACCCATGGATCTGGATTCTCTTGTTGAAGAGCCTGCCTTGCTTGGTAGTTGGACTTCTAGAAGGCAAGTGATGTCTGGAGATGTCCAGAATGAAGGTAAGACCTCCCCCATGTGTTCATTAGGGTTAGGTTGTACTTGGACTTCAACCCCCTGAGCAAAGCACCCTTGTATAGCAATATACTAGGGGGCGGTTGCTAGTGGCGGTTGATTGGACCAAGTGACCGCCCCAAGCAACCGCCTGGTCCTGGTTGAGGGGTTTTGCCCTATTTTGCCCCCAAACTTCTATAAATAGCAACCCTCGTCTATTTTTCGAATATTATATTCGGGATTGCTGTTTTTGGTGGTTAGGCGGCTGTGGAGACGTGCTGGAAGGTGATTTGAAGTGCTGTTAGTGTTCCAAAAGCTTCTACAGTCTTTTATAGCTGATCTGGTTGAGGTAAGTGATTCCCTGTTCACTCATACTCTACCTTTAGCTATGATTAAAGTAGATTAGTTTTCCTCTTTGGTTGTTCATGATCTTTCTATTACAGTACCTACCTTTTTAATGATCTTGATGAGATCAAGTCCGAAAACGAAACCCTGCTTATGTGAAAAGGACTGATCTAATCAAGGGGAGGATTTTGGATAACCAAATTGATGTCAATTATTAGGTTTGGTATCACCCTTGGGTGTGGGAGTGTTAGATTTGAAATTCAGACTATGATCATCCAAGAATCGGATTGAAAATGGATGATCAGAAGCCTGAGTTTTGGATTGAAACTCACTGTTTTTGGGGCAGTCACTAGTGGTGGTCGCCCAGCCTAAGCGACCGGCCCAAGCGACCGGCTGGTTTCCAGTGAGCTTGTAACTTTTGGATTTTGTCCGATTTGATTCATTCGACTTACATATTATTGTAACCCTGTTTATAGGTGTCCTCTGTTTCCAATAAAAGTCTTATAATTGATTCTGGTTTGCAATCTAAAGGAATTCTACTTATTTACAGGTAAGGACATACAATCTTATCTTTATGTAATGACTTGAACATGCTAGTCCAGTGTCTTTCAATACTGTCCTTTCACTTTATATACTACTGTAACCATGTATAGCTTGCTGATCTTAGTGTATGCTTGCTATTTGTACTGTCATTGCATATACTTTATCAATTATGAATGTGGTATGTTGATAATTGATGTATTGTGGTTCTAATGGAAAGGGTATTCCATTGGGATATCTTAGCTTGAAATATTAGAGGGTTGTGGTATGGGACACATGCTCGCTAATGTCTCCAGCACTGTCATAACTACTGGATGACATACCTAGGTAGAGTCTAGAGTTGCATGGCTAGGTACCCCACATACTACTACCCTTTCGGTAGGGGAATTGAAGTCGGATGACCCATGACAACGGTGATTTGACTCTATTTCATCCTATAGCGGTAACCAGTCCGTGCGGAGACTCAGTGGTCCACTGTTGGTCATACAATGGTAGGGTTGCATATGTTAGGGTTGGGCTCATGGTCGTCCAAGGAATGGACTGGGTGTCGTGAAGAGTCATGAGAGCATTCCGCCCCAAAAATATGTGGATGACCATAGGGTTATCGAATGGAGTCCAATAGCGCTATCAGGTCCGTGAGGGTTTTCATTCCTAGGTTGTGAAGGATACTGAACTGAGTTGGTTGGTGCCATAGGGAATGTATTTGGACGTCATGTAGTATGTTACCATTATGACTTGCATTGGATTAGAAACCCCGACATGCGCCAGTACTCATGCCAATGGTCGTGGTGAGAGAGTGTTGACTTAACCCCAGCCATGGTTTGAGAGCCATGTGTTTCCATTTTACCCAAGATCCCTACAGAGGTAACTAGTCCTTGCCGGATTAGAGTGACTAGACCTACCCAGAGGAGGGTTGTTGTATATCTTAAAGCATGTCAAATGTTAGAGACTTGCATAGTAAGATCTTAGCGGTATTCATACTTTGCACTTTAGACATATCATATATGCAATTCTGATGGTTTGACATATGGATGAGAATTATTGTTGTTCTTACTGAGTTCGTCAAAACTCATTCCTTTATTTGTCTATGTTATATTTGCCTGTACAAATGGAGGATATACGCCGGAAGATGGATTGGTTTCCCATGAAGGAGCCTTCTCGTATGAAGAAGATGTGGCATCGGCAATGGGAAATGGAGATAGCATGTGCGGGAGCTCTTGCGAGTGCATGGAATGCGCTTATAGCACCCATTGATGGGTGGAGGAAACAGGTTGTCAGGCAGCTTGCCCATCGTATGGAGAAGAATTGGAGGACCCCTTTTCTTGAAATACATGAGAAACATTATCTAGCTTTAGAGAAAGAAACTGGAAAGAAAATCATTTGATTCTTTTTATTGCTTCCGCTGAACTCGTATTCATTTTGATCATTTATTCTTTCCTTGATTATTTTATTGGAGTATTTGGACTCCTGTAATCCTTTTATTTAATTATTGAACTTATTCTTGCACATGATTGTCTTTACTTCCATTTATTATTATTGATGGACAAAAACCGTAGATCCTGTGACGGATCACTCCCACGGGTTGTCGAAAGGTGTAACCGAAATCGGCAGGTGGGGTGTGACATTTAGGATCCACTTTAATTTGGCGGGTAATAAGATTATTAGCTGTTGCAACACCTTTTGCGCATGATCTCCAAAGAAAACTTTTAACCTTTGGTTCCGACTGACAACTCCAAAGGTTCTTCCATGTTTCCTTGCTAATGTTGTTTCGTCGATGACTCTCTCCATTAGCATCCAAGTTGTTGCATAACATGTGGTACACCGACTTTATAGAAAAAGACCCATTTTGAGTTTCTCCCCACATCTGTTGGTCCTCACCTGCAAATAAGCTGATTGGGGTGCCAATAATCGCTGAAGTATCATCAGTATGAAAAAAATTCATTAATAATGCCCACCTTTCCAAGATCGAGTCACAGGATCAATCAAATCAGCCACAACCTTATAATCTTCATTTCTATTTTCAGCATGTCTTATCATTCTTCTCTCAACCGAAAGTAGCCAGTTGTCTTCCCAAATATTTATCTTATCCCCTCTACCTAAGACCCACACCAAACCTTCCATTGGGTGCTTTCTCCCTTCAAGAATCCCTTTCCAAGCCCATGATGCATTAGAATACGCTCTTGCCTCCAAGAAAGAGCAATCAGGGAAGTATAACTTCTTATAAAATTAGGCCCAATAAGCTTGAGGAAAGGACCATAATCTCCAAACCAGTTTGGTGAGAAGAGCTTTGTTCTGTAGAGCTGGATCTCTAAATCCCATACCTCCCATCTCCTTTGATCTACACATTCGCTTCCATGTACCCAACATAGATTATCATGGTCCTCCTCACCTCCCCAAAAGAAGTGAGTGATAGCTTGCTTTATCTTATTATGGTGAGAGGCAGGTAATTTGAAATGGGAAGCCGCATAAGAATTAAGAGAGCAAGCCACTGATTTGATCATGGTTTCTTTCCCGGTGTGAGCCAACAAATTTTTCTTCCACCCTTGCATTAGATCACAAGTCTTCTCTCTCAAGTCCTTGAAGAGCTCAGCTTTTGAAGTTCCAAAATTAACTGGAAGGCCTAGATGTTTCCTTGGCCCATCACCATACTTGATCTTCAAGATACGAGAGAACCATCTCTTAATCTTGGATGGGGTGTTCGGGCTGAAAGTTAAGCAGGATTTTTCATAATTGATTTGTTGGCCACTAGCTTTGCAATAGAACTCCAAGCAAGCTTTCAAGTTATGAACCTCTTTCACCTTGACTTCTGAAAAAATGAGGCTGTCATCAGCGAAGAGCAAGTGGGATATAGGGTCTGATCTGTTTCACACTTTGATAACTTTAATAAGACTAGCTGCCTCAGATTCCGCTAACATAGCAGTGAGAGCTTGAGAGCATAACACAAACATTGCCGATGAGAGTGGGTCTCCTTGCCTGATACCTCGTGTGGGTGTGATTGTATCTTGCGGAACACCATTGATAAGAATCGGTAGGACACTTGAAGTAATGAGAGACATGACTATGTTTAACCACTTCTTACAAAATCCCATGGTTTGCATCAAGCGAAAAATGAAGTGCCATTCCATTCGATTGTACACTTTCCGCATGTCCAACTTCAATGCCAAAAACCTCTTTTTTCCTTTCTTCTTGTGTTTGATGTAGTGGAATGTTTCATGTGCAATAAGAACGTTGTCAGAGATCAACCAATTTGGGATGAAGGTTGATTGACGTGCATTAATGAGAGAGTCTAGGTAACATTTCAACCTGCTTGCCAACACTTTACTAATCAACTTTGTAACTTCATTACATAAAGATATGGGCCGGAAGGGGCCCCTTTTCGGGGGGGGTGGGGGTATGGAGTAAAGAAATAAAATTAGAGGAGAGGAGGGGGGAGGGGGGGGGGGAGGAAAAAAAAAAAGAAAAAGGAGGGGGGGGGATTGTACGAAGGGCGCCAGCCGGGGGGGGGGGGGGGGGGGGGGGGGGGGGGGGGGGGGGGGGTGGGGGGGGAGTGGGGGGGGGAGGGGGGGGGGGGTGTGGGTGTTTGGGGGGGTGGGGAAAAAAAAAAAAATTATCTTCTTTTTTTTTTCTTTTTTTGGAGGAGGGGAGAGGGGGGGGGGGGGGGGGGGCCGGGCCCTGGCGGGGGGGGTTGGTGGGGGGTGGGGGGGGGGGGGGGGGGGGGGGGGGGGGGGGGGGGGGGGGGGGGGGGGGGGGGGGGGGGGGGGGTGGGGGGGGGGTGGGGGGGGGGTTGATGATGAGGTGCTATTTATGGAAACAGAATCCCGATGAAGATCTAATTAGTTGATGGACTTGGAGTGATCTCTATCTTGGTTTGAAGGCATTTCTACCTACTAGGTAAGTCACTTGACTTGTGTGCAAAACCCCTTTAGGTTTGGATTTGATCTGGGCCTTCAATTCCCCGTTTTGGCCTTGTTGTCCGCATTGGTCGACCGATTGGTCGATCGGGGCCGCCGACCAATCCACTCGACCAATGGGTGTCGTCTTTGGCAATTAGGTTGATTCTTGCTCTATTTAAGCCTAACCTCGAGTCCACTTCGTATTTGCTGCCTCCAAACCCTCTGGAACGAACCAAAGACCTCTCGCAAGTCATCTCTCTTGCATCCTTGGAGTTTTCTTGGCGGATCTTCGTCGGAACTCTTCTTTTTGCATCAAAAGGTATGTCTACTCTCTCTTCTTCTCCTACATCTTTGTTTTTCTTTCCTTTTTGAGTTGAGACAAGAGAAGAGATGCTGCATCCTCTCGTTGCAAACATCTCTCGAACATGTTCTCATGATCATCCTAAGGATTAAAGGCTAGAACAATGATCTTAACCATGATCATTGCAAGCTTTTGAAGGATTCATGATCAAACCATGATTTAATCTCTCGTTAATTTCCTAATCTGAATTCTCGATCTCTTTGGATCTTCTTTCATTGATCATGTTAGTGGTTAATGGTTGTGTTTTCTTTCTATGATCCATAATCCATAGAATTCTAGTTGTTCTCTTCTACCTTACTATGTGTTCTTCATGATGCATGATAGTACATATATGGTAGGTTTTATTTCCTTATTTAGATTTATGCTTCTAAGCCTTATACCATGAAGACCTATGCATGTTTTCATGTTTTCATTACCGAAAGCAATGATCCATCTTCCTATTGTTCTTGTCCTTGTTTTCTATTTCAAACTTCATCAAGATCCATGTTTGATTTATTTATGGTAACTTTTTGTTTCCTAATTTGGGTCTTGATACCTTGATTTGATTAGTGTTTTGAGGTCCCCTATATGCTAGAATACTACTGATGTAGTCTACCCCTTGATTAGTACCCTCTTGAACCATCAAATTCGGATTTCATATCTCAAAACTCTGATTTTCTAAGTTATCGTCTCGCATTGGTCGATCGATTGGTCGACCGGACCACTCGACCAATCCACTCGAC
Source organism: Hakea prostrata (assembly GCF_041222555.1). NCBI lineage: Eukaryota > Viridiplantae > Streptophyta > Magnoliopsida > Proteales > Proteaceae > Hakea > Hakea prostrata. The sequence goes on from NW_028291150.1 coordinate 40,457, forward strand.
CAATGAGTACAAAGAACCCTTAATTGGTCTGCTTTCGGATGCTTTGCTATATTTTCTCGTTAGGGATCTTTTCTAATATGTGTATATACTTGTTTAGGACCTTCTTCTCAAGTTTGCCAAGATCTTACTTGATTTCTTAGGATTCTTTGCGAGTTATAAAAGGTAAGGATGGTTATTTCCTTAATTACATAGATAGCATGAATCTAGTTTCTATATTTGAATATCATTAATATGTTTCCTAAATTAGATTCTTACAATGATATACTACTGTTGCATAACTTTGATTACAGTAGCATTACTTATTCATATTGAATTGATTCATGTATGATTTACTTACCAATGTTATACAAATGTTTGTAAATATTGATTTCTTTCCATATATGGAGTTACCATATATGTGATGATATGAATTGATGCATGTGTATGCTTACGTATGGTTTGGGAAGGAGAGGTGTCCTTTTGACATTTCTGTCCTTGGACTACTACGGGAATATTATGGGATGTTTCCGGAGATGCCCTCTCGGACACCTTCCTAAACCGTTGGATGACATATCTAGGATTGTCTAGTAGTGTTTGGCTAGGATGTCCTGTTATGTCGACCCTAATCGGAGGGGTATTGAGACCGAACGACCCGTGGTAGCAATGGGGATTCATGGGCGCTCAAGACCGGTAACCAACCCGTGAGAGGACAGGAATCACATTGTGGGGGCCATTTATTGGTAGGGTTGCATATGGTTAGACTTGGGCTCACACGGGCGCTTAAGACCGGTAACCAACCCGTGAAAGGACGTGAGAGCTTCCCGTTTACCATATGTGGATGATCAATAGGGTTGGTGAGTCCGTAGTCGGTGACTATGAGGACTCTAGTGTGAAGGATACCGGAAAGGATCGTCGTGGACGAGGAATGGAAGTATCCGGATCCGACTTGATGTAACCAAGTAGAAGACTTGCATTTGGCTAGGTATTACCCCGACATGCGCCAAGATTTATACCAAATGGTTGTGAGAGAGTGTGTTGACTTAACCCCCGCCAAGGTTTGTCCCGAGGGATGCCGGACCCATTACCAACTGATGATGAGTGATTGAGACTTTCCTACGGAAGTACGGTGCTATGACTTAAAGCATGTCCGCCAATAGAGACCAAAGCATACATAGAGTTAGAATCATTCATTCATTGTTTGTCTCATATCATATTGCATTTATGATTGTTCTCGAATTCTCGCCATATATGTTATTATGGATTTTAATCGCTTTACCGAGTTTTCTTCGAAACTCATTCCTTTATTGTACAATGTTGTTAGACTATCCCGCAGTACGGAATACTATGACGGTCCCTATGAGGAAGCGCAAGGCGAAGAGAGACATATCTCCAGGAAGGTGATTGCGGTTACCACAATTACTCCGAAGATTCCGCGGGTGGTTATGCTCCGTACAATGCTTAGTCCGACCATTGAGTGGAAGCGTCCTTGTGCTATTTATGAGATCTACACCTACAAGGATGTCGTCTACAAAGTGGAGAATAATTTAGTTACCCAATGTACTTGCTACCGGGATTAGTTTTATCTAGTTTATTCTTTCGAGCTACTTTTCCGCTGGATGTAAAGTGGGATTTTTGCTTCACTTTACTTATCTCGTTGACACTCGATTATATATCTATTATTCCGTTTCGTTTATGATTCATTCTTTCATTATTGGATCTATGATTTATCTTCCGCACTCTTGTTATGGTTGTTCATGATTATGTTATTGCTTATGTGGGAGGTTGATCACTCGATACCCGATCTTCGGGCCGTGGATCACACTCGGGTATGCCGATAGGGTACCGGGCCGGGAGGGCGGATGTGAGATTGGTATCGTAGCTCAAGGTTCGAGGAGATCCTAACCACAAAAGGCAACAACTGAACATTCCCGAGTCATTGATCCGAAGTGACTCTTCTACTCTTAGAAGTGAATAATAGAACACCGAATTAGAAACTTGAACTTTGAGGCATAACAGTAACATTTCGAATAACATACCATAATTATACTTGAACAAATGACACTAATGCAAGGAAAAGAAAAGTGCATAACACACAATAAATAAAGAGAAACAAAATGAACTTCATTAATTTCAAAAGTTTTTACAATGATTACATCTGAAAAGCATAAATGGAAAATCCTAAGGTACAGTCTATCTAGGTGATCTACTCGATCTCTATATGCTCCGAACTCCTCTCGCTAGCCGAGTCACCCGATGCTCTATCCTCGTCCGTCGAGACTCCATCCTCTCGTACATCTGCTCCCGTCCGACCTCCATCCTCTCTAGCATGGAAGTCATCGATCTCATCCGTGCACCAAGATCTGAAGTCTCCGGAACCGCATGTGAAGGGCCACCCGCCTCGAAATGTGATGAAGGAAACTCGTGATGCATGTGCTCAGCCTCGCGCATATCTCAGATCATCTCCGGCCCGATCATCACTATCGAGACCGATATCCTCTCCTCCATCCTCGGATCCCTCATCCTCATCCTCTCGATTCATCATCATCCTCACCCTCCGGACCAGGAGATCTCTCTAACCGATGTAGTCTCATCCGTCGAATGGTCCGAGTCCCAATGGGGTATCCCCGTGATCTAGTGTCCATCGGAGTATCCTCGAAACTCACCCCGAAATGCCCAAAGATCAAAGTCGAAGCCTCCCATAGCAAAGGTTCCGCATGCTAGGCCGCAGAACCTAAGTCCAAAGCATGACCCGCTGAATGATGTAGGAAAGATCGATCTCGAAGCCCATGTAGATGCGGTAAATGACCAAGGCCTCCATCACCGTGACCCGATGGTGATGTCCGGCTTTCGGCATGATGTTTCGGCCGACTATGCGACCGATAATACGTGCGGAACCCGTCATCCGTCCGCTAGTCCACGGTGTGAAGCATCGGCGGCTATCCCATAGCGTAGAGCATATCTCGCGAAGCTCGTACGGCATCGATGGCTGTCCAGTGTCCTGCTCCGGCAGGTATCCACACACACCGATGTGGGTAGTAAGGGACCCGCAGGATCTCAGCCGTTGTCCGGGTGGAGAAACGAACCGTGTCCGATGGACCCCCCGCTCCCGAGGACAAGTCCGAGTGGATGTCCCCGGCCCCGAGCCTCCTCTCGTGTAAGTAAGGTTGCCGAAGAACAACCTCACTAGCTCCGGTATACCGGCAAATCCCTCGGTGAAGAGGTGAGTCCACCGTAAAGTGTCGAACCTCCGTCGGATCCCGAAGGCTCGAGCTGGCGTAAGTGAAGTAGACGCCCCATCTCGATGTTACAATAGCTGAAGTAGGCCTCGCACGCAAACCTCGGCCCGAGGTGTGTCAAATAGGTCCGGCCTCCTAACCTCCTCTCGGGGCTCGAAAGGAACCCGACCCCCGCCCCCGAGAGCACCTACGATGCGACCTCTACCTCTACCTCCTCCTCGTCCTCCCCTCTCGCATGATGTATCCGTGAAAGAGACAAGAGACATTTCCAATTAGTGCTATTTCAAGATTTTAGCCAAAAGGGTATTTTCGTAATTTTTTCGGAAAATTTCAAATTTGGGGGAAATTTGATTTGAACATACTAGCATGTGCACAATACTTGGAATTTCATGTCTATGAAGTTGTTTTGATGAAAATCGATCGAAAACTTGGATTAAAGCGAAAAATTCAGCAAGAAGAAATTTGGGGATTTTGCAATTTAGGTCAAAATTGGATTTTTGAAAAGTTGAAATTGGTTAAATCAAATTGTATGGACCTATCTACAATGTCATCTTGAGCATGTAGCATTTGATCTCGTGATAAAATTTCAAGCGGTTTGAGAGAAAACGAAATTTTTCTAAAGATATCGATTTCGGTATAAAACTTTGCGAGATGAGCACCAAATGTGTTAAAACTTGTTGTCTATGCATGGCATTGTGTTTAAAACCTAGGGAATATGTTTCTAAGCATTCCTAAGCATGATTTCTAGCATTGGATACAAGTAAAGCATGGTTTTATTGAAATGCAAGCATGAGAAGATGAAAATGGAAGAAAGAATGAGAGATTTACCTTGTTTTTGAAGATGGTGTGTTGTGGTGTTGTTGTTGAAGCACTAAATCACCTCAAGAACACTTGTGGGAACACTTGGATATTTTCCCTAGAGCTCTCTCACCTTTGGAAGAAGTTAGAATGAGGTTGGAATGTGGAAATGAGGCTTATAATGCGAATTTTCAGATTGTCTCTTCATTGGTCGACCGATTGGTCGACCGGGTCACTCGACCAACCACTCGACCAATGGTCACAAAGTTGACCTCATTTGCTGTTGAATTTTTGGAAAATGTGATTTTTGCCTTATGGAATATTGTTTGATGACTATATGGATATATTTGATCATGATTTAAGTTTTCAAATCATTTGGACTTGTGGTTTATGTTGAATCTTCAAATTCGGTATTTTGATGTTCTCGGTTTTGCGTAATGGTTACTCCGAGAAGTGGGCGTGGTGAATCCAAAGTGGTCATGGTGGTGGTGAAGTACCTCAGTGGAGGTGGTGAAGTACCTCATGGAGGTGGTGAGATACCAAATGCCGATCAGTGGTACTCATGAGATCCCCGGTGCCCCGAATGTTGGAAGTTTCAGTAGATATTGCCAATATCATGGGCAATATGATGCAGCAGCAAGCAGCCTCGCTCAACCAGATGTTGGTGGGTTTCATGACTCGCATAATGAGACCCGGGCTGGTGCTAATGTGAATCCTCATGCCGCAGTCCCGAATGCGGGAGGTTTAGCCGGAACTCCTCATACTCGCCCGATGGAGAGTTTTCTCAAGATGCAAGTACCCACTTTTACCGGAGTTACCAAGGACCCCTTGTTTCCTAACAAGTGGCTTCGTGAGTTGGAGAAGGCTTTCCGGCATCCGCAATGCTCGGAAGCTCGTAAGATTTTGTTTGCCGAGCGTGGTTGCAACAAGAAGCCGATGCATGGTGGATCTCCACTCGTCCTGTTTTGGAAGGTTTGCATGCAGGAGTTGTAACTTGGGAGTTATTCAAAGAGGCTTTTTGTATGAACTACTTTCCCGAGGCGGTGAAGGATGCAAAGGAAGCGGAGTTTATGATTCTCGACTCAAGGAACTTTGTCCGTGTTGGAGTACCAACAGAAGTTCGAGGAGCTTCATTTCTTTGCTCCGCATTCTTTGAAGGAAGACCTCGCCAAAGCAAAGAAGTTCTTCAAAGGACTGCGCCCGCCATTAAAGCTTACCTCACAGCCCAGCCCTATTGTGAGCTATGCTCAAGTGGTGCGTAACTCGAAGAAGTTGGAAGAAACAGAGAAGGAAAGTGCTCGTGTGCAAAAGCCTTGGCAGCCAAGGAATTCTGGTTTGGTGGATCGCAATGACCGTCGCGTATGTGAGACCCACACCCTACCCCACTCCTACCTTTCGTGCTAAGAGTGTAGGTCGAACACGGGTTTTCAGCAGCCCGGCCGCTTTAAACAAAGATGGCGGAAACCGATCACCAGCAAATGCAAGTGCAAGTGCAAGTGCGAGTGCAAGGCCTTTTGTTCGAAGTCCTCTCGTTGCAGCCACCCCCGTTGGATCCAAAGAATCCCGTTTGCTTCTACCGCAAGCAAGCTGGTCATTTTGCTCGTGCTCTGTCCGGCGGCCCGCCCAAAGCAGCCCGCGCCCCCATGGTGAAGAGTGCTCCCCGCTCCTCCCTCTCGGTAGAGTTTTCAGTATTTCCAAGATCGAGCAAGATCCAAGCCATGATGTGATTACGGTGTACATTGTTAGTCGCTTCTATTATCTCGCATTTGTCTTATTTGATACGGGTGCATCTCATTCGCTCATGTCATCTCGCATTCATCAAGAAGACTAACCTAATCCCCGAGAAGTTGTCTAGTTGTTTATTGATTAGTACACCCATCGGTCCTCATAGAAACTAGATAAGGGGTTATCTAAATGTCCCGTGTTGATTGGTGAAAAGAACTTGGAAGCCAATTTTGTGATTCTTGACATGAAGGACTTCGATGTTATTTTGGGAATTGATCTGGTTGACAGCCCACAAAGCCGTGTTCCTTTGTTCCTCAAAGAAGATTCAGGCCCATATATGTGGAAGTCCGGTCTTTGAATTTCAAGGTGAAAAGAGAAGGGTTTGTAAGAAGGTGCTGTCTCAGACCGATGCAAGTCTATGCCCTAGTGGATGATGCTTCATCTGAAGGCAAGGGTATAGTGGAGAAAAGAGTCGATGAAGTCGAGTTGTCTCCTGCGACTTTGTTGATGTCTTCCCCGATGATCTATCGAGAGTGCCTCTCGGACAGAGATGTCGAATTCTCTATTGATCTCGTCCCCGGTGCCGCTCCCGTATCTAAAGCTCCGTATAGGATGGCTCCTACCGAGTTGAAAGAGTTGCAAAATCAGTTGAATGAGCTCATTGATAGAGGTTTCAGACAGCCTAGTGTGTCACCTTGGGGAGCTCCGGTCTTGTTCGTCAAGAAGAAAGACGGTAGTATGCGCTTGTGCATTGACTACCGTGAGTTGAATAAGTTGACTATCAAGAATAGATATCCGCTGCCCGTAATCGATGATCTCTTCGATCAGTTGAAGGGTGCAGTTGTGTTCTCGAAGATTGACTTAAGGTCCGGATATCACCAATTGAAAGTGAAGTCTAGTGATATCTTCAAGACAGCTTTCCGAACGCGGTATGGTCACTACGAGTTTAGAGTCATGCCTTTCGGATTGACCAATGCTCCCGCGGTGTTCATGGACCTCATGAACCGAGTATTTCATGATGTGCTTGATAAGTTTGTGATTGTTTTCATTGATGACATCTTGATCTATTCGAAGAGCGAAGAAGAGCATGCGAGTCATCTAAGTTTCACTTTGCAAAGGTTGCGGGAAAAGAAGTTGTTTGCTAAGTTTAGCAAGTGTGATTTCTCGGCTTAAGAGAGTGGTTTTCCTTGGTCATGTAGTTTCAGCCGAAGGTATTCGTGTCGATCCCGAAAAGGTCCAAGTCGTGGCTGATTGGGAGAGACCGAAGTCAAGCAACGGAAATAAGAAGTTTTCTTGGATTGGCGGGTTACTACCGAAGGTTTATTGAGAACTTTTTTCGGTTGGCTGCTCCTATGACTAAGTTGACCAGAAAGAAGAGAAGTTTGTTTGGTCCGACGCCCGTGAGAAGAATTTCCAAGAGTTGAAAGATAGATTGACAAGTGCCCCGGTTTTGACTATACCCGATAGTTCCGGTGGTATGACAAGCTTTATACCGATGCGCCAAAGATTGGTTTGGGTTGTGTACTCGATGCAACATGGCAAGGTCGTAGCCTATGCTTCTCGGCAATTGAAGGATTATGAGCGGAATTACCCCACTCACGATCTAGAACTTGCCGCCGTTGTCTTTGCTTTGAAGATTTGGAGACATTATCTTTACGGTGAGAAGATTGCCATTTTCACGGATCATAAGAGTTTGAAGTACTTCTTTACCCAAAAGGAGTTGAACATGAGACAAAGGAGATGGTTGGAACTCGTCTCCGATTATGATTGTGATATTCAAGATCATCCCGGGAAAGCAAATGTTGTAGCCGATGCTCTTAGTAGGAAGAACCAGAAGAAGACTTTGGATTTGAATGCTTTGAGTTTACCATTGTGGTCTTCTATTGAGAGTTTTGATTTGGAAATCGTTCTCGAGAATTCTGATTTTATTCTTTCTCGCCATGACGGCAAGATCTGGTCTTAGAGATAAGATTGTTGCTCACAGAGTTCGATCAAGAGTTTTTGACCAAAGTTGAGAAGATTTCTTCGAATCCCGAGTCGGACCCCGACTTTGGTATATCCATGGATGGTGCTTTGTTGTTTAGAGGAAGACCGTGTGTGCCCGCAAACGATGAAGTTAAGAATGAAATATTGAAGGAAGCACACCACCCGCTTTTATCGGACACCCGGGAAGCACCAAGATGTACAAGGACTTGAAGGAACATTTTTGGTGGATTGGTCTAAAGGCGGATGTTGACGATTTTGTTGCCAAGTGTGAGACTTGCCAACGTGTGAAAGCCGTTCGACAACCTCCATCCGGATTACTTCAACCCCTTCCTATTCCTAGTTGGAAGTGGGAAGATATTTCCATGGACTTTGTGACTAGCTTGCCTCGGACAAGTAAAGGCAATGACACCGTGTGGGTGATTGTTGATAGGTTGACCAAATCAGCCCATTTCATTCCTATGAAGATCACTCATACTGGATAAGCTAGCCAGGCTTTATGTGGATAATGTGGTTCGTCCGCATGGTGTGCCATTGAGTATTGTCTCGGATCGTGATCCTAGGTTCACCTCAAGGTTTTGGAATAGTTTGCGTAAGGCCTTGGGAACCCAATTGAACTTGAGTACAGCTCATCATCCACAAGCCCGATGGACAATCCGAGCGGACAATTCGGACATTGGAAGACATGCTCGGATCTTGTGTGGTGGATATGGGTGGTAATTGGGATGAACACCTAGCTTTGGTTGAGTTTGCCTATAACAACAGCTTATCAAGCAACAATAGGCATGGCTCCATTCAAGGCTTTGTATGGTAGTACTTGTAGGACACCTTTGTACCGGATCGAGACAGTGAAAGAAAAGTCTTAGGTCCCGAGATGATTGAAGCTACAAGTGCTATGGTAGATATGATAAGAGAAAGGATTAAGTCCGCCCAGCCGAGACAGTAAATCTTATGCCGATAAGAGAAGGACCGATTTGGAATTTCAAGTTGGAGAGAAAGTCTTTCTCAAGGTCTCACCAATGAAGGGTGTGATGAGATTCAATGTTAAGGGAAAGCTTAGCCCTCGTTACATTGGACCTTTCGAGATTTTGGAAAAGGTTGGACCCGTTGCGTATCGATTAGCATTACCTCCGTCTCTTGCTGGTGTGCACAATGTGTTCCATATTTCGATGCTCCGAAAATACATAGAGAATCCGGAACACATTTTGCAGCAAGCACCGAAGGACTTAGTGCTGATTTGACCTATGATGAAGAACCGGCCGAAATCCCGGATAGGAAGGACAAGCAGCTGCGGAATCGCGCCATTCCTTTGGTGAAGATTCGGTGGAAGAACCATACCCCTGAAGAAGCTTCTTGGGAGAAGGAAGAAGACATGAAGGAGAAGTTTCCTTACCTCTTTGGAAGCACAGTACGCTTTCAATTTCGGGGACGAAATTTCTTTAAGGGGGGGGAGAATGTGAAACCCAGCCCTAACCTTGACCCGGAAACCTTGTTATTTGTAGGTCCGATGACCCGAAGTAAAGTAAGAAGTCAGCTTTGGGCCATCCCAAGAGAGGACTTGGTGTCCGGCTTTGAATCCATGAAGGTTGATGATGAGGTGCTATTTATGGAAACAGAATCCCGATGAAGATCTAATTAGTTGATGGACTTGGAGTGATCTCTATCTTGGTTTGAAGGCATTTCTACCTACTAGGTAAGTCACTTGACTTGTGTGCAAAACCCCTTTAGGTTTGGATTTGATCCGGGCCTTCAATTCCCCGTTTTGGCCTTGTTGCCGCATTGGTCGACCGATTGGTCGATCGGGGCCGCCGACCAATCCACTCGACCAATGGGTGCCGTCTTTGGCAATTAGGTTGATTCTTGCTCTATTTAAGCCTAACCTCGAGTCCACTTCGTATTTGCTGCCTCCAAACCCTCCGGAACGAACCAAAGACCTCTCGCAAGTCATCTCTCTTGCATCCTTGGAGTTTTCTTGGCGGATCTTCGTCGGAACTCTTCTTTTTGCATCAAAAGGTATGTCTACTCTCTCTTCTTCTCCTACATCTTTGTTTTTCTTTCCTTTTTGAGTTGAGACAGAGAAGAGATGCTGCATCCTCTCGTTGCAAACATCTCTCGAACATGTTCTCATGATCATCCTAAGGATTAAAGGCTAGAACAATGATCTTAACCATGATCATTGCAAGCTTTTGAAGGATTCATGATCAAACCATGATTTAATCTCTCGTTAATTTCCTAATCTGAATTCTCGATCTCTTTGGATCTTCTTTCATTGATCATGTTAGTGGTTAATGGTTGTGTTTTCTTTCTATGATCCATAATCCATAGAATTCTAGTTGTTCTCTTCTACCTTACTATGTGTTCTTCATGATGCATGATAGTACATATATGGTAGGTTTTATTTCCTTATTTAGATTTATGCTTCTAAGCCTTATACCATGAAGACCTATGCATGTTTTCATGTTTTCATTACCGAAAGCAATGATCCATCTTCCTATTGTTCTTGTCCTTGTTTTCTATTTCAAACTTCATCAAGATCCATGTTTGATTTATTTATGGTAACTTTTTGTTTCCTAATTTGGGTCTTGATACCTTGATTTGATTAGTGTTTTGAGGTCCCCTATATGCTAGAATACTACTGATGTAGTCTACCCCTTGATTAGTACCCTCTTGAACCATCAAATTCGGATTTCATATCTCAAAACTCTGATTTTCTAAGTTATCGTCCGCATTGGTCGACCGATTGGTCGACCGGACCACTCGACCAATCCACTCGACCAATGAGTACAAAGCAACCCTGAATTGGTCTGCTTTCGGATGCTTTGCTATATTTTCTGTTAGGGATCTTTTCTAATATGTGTATATACTTGTTTAGGACCTTCTTCTCAAGTTTGCCAAGATCTTACTTGATTTCTTAGGATTCTTTGCGAGTTATAAAAGGTAAGGATGGTTATTTCCTTAATTACATAGATAGCATGAATCTAGTTTCTATATTTGAATATCATTAATATGTTTCCTAAATTAGATTCTTACAATGATATACTACTGTTGCATAACTTTGATTACAGTAGCATTACTTATTCATATTGAATTGATTCATGTATGATTTACTTACCAATGTTATACAAATGTTTGTAAATATTGATTTCTTTCCATATATGGAGTTACCATATATGTGATGATATGAATTGATGCATGTGTATGCTTACGTATGGTTTGGGAAGGAGAGGTGTCCTTTTGACATTTCTGTCCTTGGACTACTACGGGAATATTATGGGATGTTTCCGGAGATGCCCTCTCGGACACCTTCCTAAACCGTTGGATGACATATCTAGGATTGTCTAGTAGTGTTTGGCTAGGATGTCCCGTTATGTCGACCCTAATCGGAGGGGTATTGAGACCGAACGACCCGTGGTAGCAATGGGGATTCATGGGCGCTCAAGACCGGTAACCAACCCGTGAGAGGACAGGAATCACATTGTGGGGGCCATTTATTGGTAGGGTTGCATATGGTTAGACTTGGGCTCACGGGCGCTTAAGACCGGTAACCAACCCGTGAAAGGACGTGAGAGCTTCCCGTTTACCATATGTGGATGATCAATAGGGTTGGTGAGTCCGTAGTCGTGGACTATGAGGACTCTAGTGTGAAGGATACCGGAAAGGATCGTCAGTGGACGAGGAATGGAAGTATCTCGGATCCGACTTGATGTAACCAAGTAGAAGACTTGCATTTGGCTAGGTATTACCCCCGACATGCGCCAAGATTTATACCAAATGGTTGTGAGAGAGTGTGTTGACTTAACCCCCTCGCCAAGGTTTGTCCCGAGGGATGCCGGACCCATTACCAACTGATGATGAGTGATTGAGACTTTCCTAAAGAAGTACGGTGCTATGACTTAAAGCATGTCTGCCAATAGAGACCAGCATACATAGAGTTAGAATCATTCATTCATTGTTTGTCTCATATCATATTGCATTTATGATTGTTCTGGAATTCTCGCCATATATGTTATTATGGATTTTAATCGCTTTACCGAGTTTCTTTGAAACTCATTCCTTTATTGTACAATGTTGTTAGACTATCCCGCAGTACGGAATACTATGACGGTCCCTATGAGGAAGCGCAAGGCGAAGAGACATATCTCCAGGAAGGTGATTGCGGTTACCACAATTACTCTGAAGATTCCGCGGGTGGTTATGCTCCGTACAATGCTTAGTCCGACCATTGAGTGGAAGCGTCCTTGTGCTATTTATGAGATCTACACCTACAAGGATGTCGTCTACAAAGTGGAGAATAATTTAGTTACCCAATGTACTTGCTACTGGGATTAGTTTTATCTAGTTTATTCTTTCGAGCTACTTTTCCGCTGGATGTAAAGTGGGATTTTTGCTTCACTTTACTTATCTCGTTGACACTCGGTTTTATATTTTTTTTTTTCTTTTGTTTTTTTTTTTTTTTTTTTTTTTTGGTTTTTTTTTTTTCTTCCCCGCCTTTTTTTTTGTTTGTTCTTGTTTTTTTTTTTTTTTTTGGGGGGGGGGGGTCGCGGTGTCGGCTGCGGTGGGGGGGGGGGCACTCTCGCGGGTGGGGGGGGGGGGGGGGGGGGGGGGGGGGGGGGGGGGCGGCGCTTTCACCACCTCTATTCCTAAAAATCTCTACATAATTTTTTTTTTTTTCTTTTTTTTTTTTTTCTTTAATCAGTCCATCTTCCTGATTCCAATTTTAGCTTAATGATTTGGTTAGACTTTCTTCTTCTCACTGTTGTAGTATGAAAGAAGCGAGTGTTGTTGTCTCCCTCTTTAGCCCATTGAAGTCTAGATTTTTGCAACCACATTATCTCCTCTTTTTGAAATTCCACTTTTAATAATGCTTGAAGTTCTTCTTCCCTGGACTGATTGATTGGAGAAGGAAGGGAATCCTGTAAAGCTTCTAATTCTTTGAGAGCTCCTTGATTTTTTTCTCCACATTTCCAAATGAAAATTTATTCCATGCGATGAACTTCTTTTTAATGTTTTGATTTTTCTGTTGAAGCTTCTCCATATTAGAACCTATAACAGATAACTCCCACGCTTCCTTCGCTATTTTTGTGCTTTCCTCATTTAAGAACCACATCATTTCAAATCTAAGGTTTTTTTTCCTTTAGCTTTTAAACCTTATGAATCTAGTGATATGGGAAGGTGGTCAAATCCCACCACCGAGTGCACTTTAATTGTAGAATCTGAAACTTTTTTGTTCCACTCCTCATTTGTGAGGACTCTATCTAGTTTACTCTTAATATTATCCTTCCCTGTGCGCCGATTAGTGATCGTGTCGCTAACCAATCAAAAATAAAATCTTATACTGATCTAGCTAGCAAAAAGTACAGGGTCGAACTATGGGGATCTAAAAGTCTAAATTACTAAGATTGAATTCAATAAACTAAATTTAAATTAAATCTATTAATTAATGCAAAAACTTTGACTATGAATACGTGAAGATCTTTGGGATTTCGAATCCACAATGCTTTTCCCTAACCAATATAATTCTACACTTCAAAGCCAATTAGGGATGGTCATCCTAGATATGCTCTATCTTCGCAAGACTATCGTCCTTCACCGAAGCTTGGCACGCTTAGTTTGCTGAGCTATAGAACATCTTTGGCCAAACTCAAACACAATCAACTAGAAGATATAGAACAATCAAATTAATGAAATAAGCATGGTTCATCTACATCCCAAAGAAAAGGAACTAGCTACTCATTATCACAAAGTTCATAAGACAAATAAAGATGAAACATAGAGAGAGAGAGAGAGAGAGAGAGAGAGAGAGAGAGAGAGAGAGAGATGTGGTTTTCTTCTTTAGCAATGAGAGATGACACTGTAGGTGGGTCTGTTTACACGATTTTTAGATTTATTACCAATTTTGTTCCTTAGACCTCCACCTGTTTCCAATTTGGCTAAGATCTCGCTTTTCATGATTTCTTGGGCAGCAAGATTGAATGCTATGATTTAAAATCCACCAATATTTAATATATTTTCCAACTTTGCTCCACAGTATCTCTAATAACCAAAATCACATTTTTCCTGAAAAATACACAAAAATAATCAATTAGCTCTCTTTTAATTAACTAAGTATGGGAAATTAAATCAAATAAATAATGACAAATGCATGCTTATCAATTAGTCCACGTGAATCTGGGACCATAGGATCTACAATCCATTAAACCACACAAATCAAGCATATTATTGAAACTAGAAATGTCCTTACTATTATTATCCTTTTCACCTTGCTTCTCTCTCCACATAAGGACTGAATTGAAATCTCCGATACACGGCCACTGAGAATTTCTATTTGCTTCAATTTGAGATAAGAGATCCCAAACTTTGCCTCTTTGCCTCTAACTGGATCACCGTAAACCATTGTCAAATGCATTTCTTCCCCAGATTTCTCCATGATGTAAGTATGAATCAGCCTATTATTAGAAAATAAAATATGAGCATGAGTGGAATTCATCCAGAAGACGGCCATACCACCTCCTTTACCTACAGAAGGAATCACAAAGTGATGCTCAAACTTTAGCTTCCTTTTTAGCTGCAGTGCTTTTTTTTCTCCACACTTCGTTTTCATGAGAAATATCAACTCTGGTTTTATTTCATAGGTGAGATACTTCAGACACTGAACTGTCAGCAGTCTCCCCAACCCCTAATAGTTCCAACTTAGCACTCTCATGGCTCCCCTTGGGGCTGCAATTCCCTAGCCACCAAGGGGTGAACTCCTAAAAATATTCAGATTCAAAAAAATCATGCTCCATAGATGAGGTTACCTATTCATCAGTGATTTGAATTCTTTTTGCTCCACTTTACTTTCTTTTTTTGTGATGGACCGAGACCTTCCTTGGTCCCCATTATTTTTACTACCAACCTTAATCTCCGTTGGAATTAGTTGCAAAGGTGAGATGGGCATAACAGGAGCAGAATAGCAGGGGTTAATGGACATATGGTTTCTTTCATATGAGATGTTGGGATTTGTGAGCAAGGTGGCAGTGGAAGAAGTGAGGTTACAAGGCATGTATGTTGTAATAGGTGAGCTGTTGGAATGGGTGGGCTCCGCTTGGGATGAGTGCATTAGGTTTATGTTGGAGAAGCTAACACTTGGTGCTTGTGTTGGTACAGGTGGTAGAGCTTGGTAGAAGTTCTGACTTTGGGTAGTAGGGATAGAATTGGCGGATTGTGGATTAATGGAAAATTTTGCTAGGATTGGTAGTATTGACAAGATGGAATTAGTTGCTTCTAGAAATTGACTGAGATGGGATTGTAGCAAGGCTAACAGATGGGGAGACAGCTGATTGGTGCTACCAACGTTGTTTACGGGGAGCAATTCTGTAAGTTGGTTTGCATTGGGATGTGTATCAGCCACAGTGGCAGGTGGTTGGTGTGAGGTACAAGGCAGATTTACGTTTGAAACTGGGTTATGGTTGTTAGCCAATGAGAGGTTATGAGGATTTGATGCAGAAGAGATTGTTGAGCTTTGTATCTATTCTGTCATTTGCATCGTACCTGGATGATAGGCTTTAGCTGCTGACACCTCTCTGCTTTGACAGTCCTATGGTCCTTCTTTGTCTCCATTCGAATATTCACCGCTGCATTTTTTGTCTTGCTGTTCCGGTGTCTCCTTATTCCGATCTTCAACAAACATCATGGGGGCCTTCTCCACGATTCGAGCTAGAGGAACTATTGCTCTCATCATATTCTGTGAAACCCAGCCCAAACCTAGCCCTGGACACCCTATTTGTTTTGGGTGAAGAAAGACTTGTTTAATGTTAGACCTTAATGTTGGACTTTAATTTTAGTGTTATTGTCTTTGAAAGTCTTAGGAAGTCATGTCAGACCTTTCCTGGTAGATCCATGTCTCGAAGTGAAGGAAGAGGTCTCTATGGGCCCTCTCTGTAGAAGACATGGTATTTGACCCGAAACCCATGGATATGGTTGATGGTGCTCCATACTTGGATGCATTGTTAGAGTTAGTTAAGAATCTGCAGCCTGAAGAAGATGAGCTTAGTTGGTTGACCTAATGAACTCCCGTCCTCAATCCGAATGTATTTTTGGAAACTAGACTTCTTGATTGACTTCTAGGAGAAAACCCCACTCAATTTGACCCTGTATAGCCCTCCGAATCCTTGTCCGAAGTTTCTGTTCTTGTTTGGTCAACTGGCCAGTCAACCAGTCAGTCGACCAAAGGATTATAAGCCCGAGAAAATCTGGTTTTTTGGTCATTTTGGGTTCTATTTGAAGGGGATTTCGTGGTGTAAGCCCTATTCTATTGTTGGGACTCTCTTGGGACGTGGCAAGGCTCCTCTTAGGCTCCTCCTTGGTTTGGGTGATGATCTTCTACAAGGATCATTGTTCCTCTTCTCTAATTTCCCCTTCAAGGTATGTTTTCTCTCATTCTCTCTCTAAT
This sequence comes from Hakea prostrata, assembly GCF_041222555.1. Taxonomy (NCBI): domain Eukaryota; kingdom Viridiplantae; phylum Streptophyta; class Magnoliopsida; order Proteales; family Proteaceae; genus Hakea; species Hakea prostrata. The sequence goes on from NW_028291150.1 coordinate 56,609, forward strand.
CTACTTCTACCTCACCTTTTTCTTGCTGTTGGGACTATAAAGAAGGTGCTACAACCTTGCAACCACCTCTTCTATTGTCTCTTTTGATTTGCCTAAACCTCATTTGCATTCTATCAATGCTATGTTCCCTATACATGATCCCTAACCTTACATTCTTATGATTTTTTTCATAACATCATGATTTTATCTCCTAAACTGATTTCTTATAGTATGCTAGGTCTGATTTCTTGTTAGCAATTGATTCTAATCTATTGTTCATCATTCCCTTAATTGATTATATGAATTCCCTTGCATTTGCAATCAATTTCATTGAAAACTATGATTCTAGCATCTAGAAATTAGGGTTTCAAATTGGGGGTTTTCAACTGGGCCATTGGATCATGCTAATACTTATTGTGTAGTGTTCTTATACTATTATAAACAATCCCTCCAAGTTTAGGATCGATCCGAGCTCCGGAAGATCGGTTTTGGGTAAAATTTCCCTATGCTGCCCGTTACTGATCCTCTTGGTCGACTGCTTGGTCGACTGGTCAGTTGACTACTCAGTCAACCAAAGGAGAACAACAACTCTAACTTTGCTCGATTTGTTCCGTTTGATCTCCGATTTGATTGTTTCCTTCTCTAATGTTGCTTATATGTTGTCTAGGGTTCAAGTACTAAGTTTGGGACTATTCTAAGTGATCTTTGGGATTAGTTTCAACTAGATTAAGGTAAGGACGGTTATTACCATACTTACATGGATTATGTGAATATTACTTTTATGATTGGAAACTTAATATACTCACCTTCTTTATCGTATTTCTTATAATATATAACCGCTGTAAGTACTTCAAGTACAATAGTGCTATGCTTATCTATTCCTTTGTTATCATGAATGTTCATTCTTGCTAATTACATATGCGATTGATTATGTTTTATTCAATATCTTCTATATGATGAAATATCATTTGTATATGATGCAATGGAATTGGGAATGTGATTGAATAGGTATAATTTGGAATTGGGGAATGTCCTACTGACATTTCTGTCCTTGGACATTGGATGGAATAGTATGGGATGTTCTCCGAAGGTGCCCATTGACGCTTTCCCAAATTATTGGATGACATATATAGGACTTGTCTAGATGTATGGTTAGGATGTCCCTGTCATATCAGACCTGAATCGGAAGGGCATTGAGACCGAATGACCCGTGGTAGTAGTGTGGATTTGTGGGCGCTCAAGACCGGTAACCATTCTATGAGAGGACATAGATCGCATTGAGGATACTCGAAAGGGGTCATTCATTGGTAGGGTTGTAAATAGCTAGACTTGGGCTCACGGGCGCTCGAAGATCAGTGAGTCATATCCGTGAGAGGACGTGAGAGCTTCCCGTCTACTATTTGTGGATGACCAATAGGGTTGGTGAGTCCGGTGAATAATATCCGTGACTTTAGTGTGAAGGATACCGGAAAAGATTGCCCGAGGCGAGGAATGGACGTATCTGGATTTGACATGATATGAATGAGTAGACTTGCATTGGGCTAGGCTTTACCGTGACATGCGCCAATACTTATACCAATGGTGATGTGAGAGAGTGGTGACTTAAACCCCAGCCATGGATTGTCCGAGAAGGTTTCAGGACTCAATCCCCACCGGAGAACCCAAGATACTGAGATGGTTGAGGGAAGAGTGATTTGAGACCTACCCAAAGAAGTATGGTGCGATGACTTAAAGCATGTCTACCTGTGAAGACTAGCATACATAGAGTTAGTTTCATACTTGCATCATTTGTCTCATATCATCTTGCATCATGCTATGTTTTGTATCATGTATGTGTGTTATCATGGAATAACTGTCTTGCTGAGTTCTTTTGAACTCACTCCTTTTTGCAACATCTTTTGTTAGACTTATCTGCAGGTACTACCACTGTTGACTATGATGGTCAACACTATTAAGACCAAATTGATGACTCATACACTACTGATCATGGTGACTACGTTGGTGAAGACTATCAAGACGAGACTCGACATTCGTCATTGCGGATTCGGCCTTGTCTAGTTTCATATGATTATATTTTTGAGGAAACATTGTATAAGTTAGAAGAAACTGTAACTTAGTTGCTTACCTTTTTCTTTCCCTTCTTTTTAGAACCAGTTGTAACCTTTACTTTATTTCGATCTACCTTCCGTTGCTATTGTAGAGTGGGTTTCCGCCTCATTCCACATTTTGATTATTTTATTTTATTGGTATCTTTTCCGCACTCTGATGTTCTTTGTAATTCTTCTGATATTCCTTCCTTGACTTTTATTATTAAATCATTTGAATACAAAGATTTGTTCTTGCTTTTGATTATATTATTGTGCTAAGTGGATATGATCGTTCCTAAACTTAATCTTTTGGGCTGTGGATCACTCCACCAAGTAATCCAGATAGGGTACCCCCTGGGTGGATGTGACATATTCTATAGTGAGGCTCTCGGAGCTTGCGGACAACAAGCAGCATTACAACCTCCATGAGCTGTAGAATGAGATATTTGATCTTCAAAAAACGTTTCACACTTCTTGTCGTCGTGGCCAAGTATTCCACAGTAAGCACAACACATAGGAAGTCTCTCATATCAGACCTTAACACATAGATTAACACCCTTTCTCCTTTGAATAACTATTTCATTCATTAATGGGAATCTAACATCCACCTGAACTCTGCAACGTATATATTCTTCCTGCACTCCATTAACTTCACCTTTAATAATCATCACTTGACCTGGAGTACCCATTCTTTCTGCCAGTTGGAAGCTGATCTCAAATTTGACAACTTCTCTTGGAATGCTATGTAGTTGGACCCAGAGCTCTGTAAAGAATAGGTTGTTATCTCCATCCGTTTTCCATCGACCAAGGAGAAGGAGGTTCCTAGCAACAGTGTAGGGGCTCCCCACAAGAATGTTCTCGATGTCCATTCGATGTTCAAAATGGAAGGTATAACACTGGTCTCCTGCCTCTGTGACTTCAATATTATGGTTTAGATTCCAGACTTTTACCAGGCCTTCTATAATGGCTTACTTATGGTATGGTCTTCCTTTCATCACTCTCCAAGCAAGAACAAGATCTACAGAGTTATCAAGAATGTCTTCTAGCTCCTCATCAAGAATGAAGGGATCATAGTTCAAAGATCTCAGTCTTTCCGAATCTGGGGGTTTAGAAGTGGAGCTCTCTCCTCTCATTATAGGAATGAATAACAAGGCTCTAAAACTTTGGTTCAGATCACGAAGTGGAGGGGGAGGTAAGATAGCAGGACTTTAACGCTTTGGTTCAAATCAATGAGTGGAAAGGGGAGGCAAGAAATGTGTTACCGGTGACGAGAAAACACAGGACCACGCTCAACAGCGGACAACACCACCACGCTCAACAGCAGACAACAGCGGCAACATTACAATGAGACAGGGTCTTCTTGCAGCTGTTGCTGAAAATTTCGAATACCTTGTTGCAAAGTCGGACAATTTAGAGTTGGTATCTTTGCTAAAGTCAGATAAGGCAGCCCCACTTGAAATTAAGGAGGTAGTGTGGGACATTAAACAGCTCAGTCTTGCTTTCTTGGATTGTAAGTTATGTTATATTCCTAGGCATAGAACAAAATTCCATCGAAACTTGCGAAATTTCCACCAAAATTTCCCATTTTGGAAAATGCGGAACGAAACTCATGAGGACTGAAAAAAAGTCTTCAGTTTTGATCGAAACTGTTGAAATTTCATCGAAACTTGTCGAAACTTGGTTCAACCCAGTTGGACCAGCTGGTTCATGAGGAAAAAAATCCCAAATTTCATGAGAAACTTGAGAAATTTCGTGGGAAACTTGGGAAATTTCGTGGAAACCTAGGAAATTTTGTGAAAACTTGGGAAATTTAGTGAAAACCTAGGAAATTTTGTGGAAACTTGAGACTTTTTCTTGTAAATTTTGTAGCTTTCCCAAATTTTCATTTTCTTTGTTTATTTCATGTTTCCCCAAATACCCACGACAAATACCCCCTCCATCAGGACTTCCCTATCCAAAGTGCATATTCCCTCAAGTTGGTTATCTTAAGCATACTGATGACCAGACTCATAAAGTTACAGTTGTCGATTAACTTGACAACCATAGGCATAAAATGTCATTGGATGTCTATGTTCGTTGGTTAGAGGAGAGGATGTTATAGGCATAATACAACTCAGCTCATAGGATGAATCCACTATTGGCACTCCTCTTAACACTAAGTTGTATTTTCCTTTTATTGTCAACTATTTTGAAGTTAGAAATTATATATTGAATGTTATGTGCTTAAGTAGTTAAGTTTATAATGTACTTTTTGGACAACTCTACATTGATGTTATGTACATTGAATGACATATCTACATTGATTTTTTAGCAAAATACAACAAATGTATTCTTTATACTTTAATTAGCTTAAATACAGAATCTCACCCCAAAATACTCTCTAAAACCTGTTGAAACTTGTACGGAAAAGTCCTCGGTTTCCTCGAAATTTCCCAAGTTTCCACCTAAGTTTCCCTTTTTCACCCGGTTGAAACTTGAGTTTCCTTCGAATTTTTTACCATGTTCCCAGGTTAGGTAACAGTTCGGCTGACCACTTGGCTAGGAGGTCTTCGTCTATTTTGGATAGGATGAGTTGGCCAATTTCCACTCCGTGGATTCTCGGATCTATTTCGAGTTCCCCGTGTTGTTCCCGTTCTATTTAATGAAAGTTTGTTTACCAAAAAAAAAAAAGGGTTGAGGCCTTGGCTCAATTCAAACTAACTCAATTAATACCCGATTTTATAATGAATTTTCACATTAGCTCTCTTGTCCATTTTATAAACCTACCATGAGATATATATTAGTATTTAGATACTAGAACTGACCTTAAAATGATAATGTATTGACACTGACGATTAATTGTCATCAGAAAAAAAATCTAAGTGTTGTATTTTAGGTCTATTCATTTCCCCCCCCCCCCTCTTCCCACTAACGGTCATATGTATTAAAAGGTGAAAGAATCATACAATATCAATTATACAGAAAGGAACCCATGCTTATTTCCGCAATAATAGTTGCCTACAATACACTTAGGCTGCGTTTGTTTGCTTGAATAAAGATGGGGTGGGAAAATTCTTGGAAAAAAACAAAATTCCTACTTTTCCTTTAAATCCTAAAAGCGTAGTTTGTTTGTTTGGGGTGAGAAAGTTAGAGACAAGTGTCACACCCCAAGTCTTTTCAAAACCCTACAAAATAGGTAGGACTTTGTGAAAAAATGTGGAAAAGTAAAAAGTAAGACCCACAGTTAATACTTTTTTACAAAACCCCTTTATTTCCTTTCCTTCTCTTTTGCCCCACTACACAGGGGACTGACATGTTTTTTTTCCCCACCCCACCTTTGCAAACAAACACAGCCTCTCAGTGAATCCAACTTCCCTACTTTCAACTCACATATAGGTAAAAAGAAGCATCAGAATTTGAACCTAAGACATCCAAAAGCATTTAGATCTACTTCGCCTCTTATAGTTATTTTCAAAGGAAAACTAATCTCAGAGTTCCCCTGTTTGACTCATAGGCTACAAAATCAGTATAATGTCCAAACAAATAAAAAAGTATAAACGTAAAAAATTTTCTTATATACATTTTAATTAATGCTCCAGCTCAGGTTATTTGGCTTCCATGCTCATGATAGAATAATAATAATATCACCTCAAAATATTATTTATTTTTTTTAGAAAAAAATATTGTCAATAGCACCGCTGTCGGAAGAAATAAAGAAAGAAATCATTAAAATATTATTTTTATAATTTACTGGCAATAGAGAAAGAAATCATTAAAATACTTAATTGCATGATTTTTTTTTTAAATAATAAACATAATACACCTGATACGAATGGCACGTATTATGAAAAAGCTCAATTCTATGTAAGGGTGTAACAAACAATGAAACAATTTTACAATTCCAACACAAGCGTATAAGTGATTTGGTAAGTTCTCGCTCTTTGTCATAATGCTTATTTATATTTATAATTTATTATAGATAATTAATTATGATACTGGGTTATGAATTATGAAAATTAATTGTTTGGTTACCTCTAAATATAATATAGTTAGGTTTTGGTCCAATTTTACTGTTTGGGCAAGGTTTGATATCCTTGAAATACATTACTAAAAGAGAAAATGGGAATGAGGTGCAGCTTGGAAAGAGCAAAAATAAATAAATAAATAAAATAAAATTTACTTTTGGACACATGTTTGGTTCATATAAGTCATCTTGAACTTGAATAAAGTTTGGGTTCAAAATTTTAGCTTTTAAAAATGGGTCAGCACTAGGTTATGGTGGTCTTGATTCGGATCAAGACAAAGTCAAAGCTGAGAATTAGGGTATGAGACTAAAAATACCATCGAATGCTATGTGGTCAATTTTTTTCCAAACCACTTATAAACTTCATACTAATAACCAGATAGGGGTGGGTTTGAGAATCCGACTCAGAGGTTTGTGCTCTTTCAAGAAATATCAAGAGTTGACCTCCAATAAACTCACCTATTGTGTAATAAAGAAGTGTGAGAGAAGCATAGATCTCTACTCATCAAGGCAGAAGATCTGGAACTCCGCATTTGGTGGTACACCATCATCAATGTTAATTTGTTAAGCAAAGAAACATAAAAATAAAAATAAAACTATTTAGCTTTCTGAAGTTTCTTTTTGAGTTTTTAAATTGATTTGGTAGTGTCAACGGAGAATAAAATAATTTAGAAATCCATTGAAGAACAATCACCAATTTAGCCTTCCACTTCGTGAGTTCCACTAATCAATTAGATCTCTCTCTCTTATAAGGATAAGTTAGCTAGCTCAATAAAAGTCAGCCTCATACCTTAATCTCCTTGCAGCAACTTCCAATTAAATTTCTTCTCCTCCCCCAACCTTTCTGTAGAAAACAGCTTCTAGCCAGCTAGCTTGGAGAACACATCAATGGCTACTCAGGAAAGAGGCAGTGCAGCAATGGGCACAAGAGGGATTCTGATGTTGGTTCTCCTTTGCTTCATCGTTCAGTTCTGTGAGGTTGCTCAGGCAAAATCCTACCTTGTTGGAGGCAAGACTGGCTGGACCTTTGAGATTCAGTCGTGGCCTAAGGGAAAGAAGTTCATGGCTGGTGATGTACTTAGTAAGTATCATTGTTAGCCTAGCTACTTTGAAACAGCAAAATTACATGATTTGATTCAATGTTTTTTTACCTGAATATTATCTTAGATCCAAGAAAACCTCTAGAATTTTACTAATACAAAACTAGCAGAAATACACAGGGGTACTTAACCCTACTTAATTACTGTAGATTAAGAAAAAAATTTCATTCTGCATTTATATTCTAAATAGGGGAAGACCAGTTTTATGTTCATGCGATTCAATTCTCTTAAGATTATAAGGTAAGTCTTGGCCTTGAAAGAAGAAATAAGACCTTACCACTCATGGATAGAAAAACTAAAACAAAGTGATTGCCTTGCTTCAATGGAAGGTTCAGTCATCCTATGGCATCTTGTATTATTTTCTTGGTGGTAGATGCCATTTATAGAAATTGATCATTTACTTCGGATGATTTTTTTCTTTTTTTACAGTTTTCAAGTACCTTCCAACTGCTCACAACGTTGTGAAGGTGAATCACTTTGGCTACCGAACTTGCTCAGTTCCTAAGGGATCCTTCATTACAAGTACCGGAAATGATCATATTAAATTAAGGAAGGGAAACAACTTCTTCATTTGCAACTTGCCAGGGCATTGTATCAATGCAATGAAGATGGTGGTTTATGCAAATTAATTAATCTTCACTCATTTTTAATTTCTAAAATAATGTATAATTTCGTTTTGTAATCTTTGGAGGTTTTTGTGAGTGCTTTATCAAAGTTATATGTAGCAACCAAAGAAATGATTATCTAGCTATGTGGTTTTTGGTTTTTGATACGAAAGAAGAAAATTATATTAAAACACTTATAACCATCAGTTTGCAAGCCATTAGCTTGTATCCTTGAAAAAGTAGCCTGAAGAGCTATGTTAGTAATCCAATATTGGTGCAGTGCCACAGATAGAAAAGTTCTAACCCTAATGTTTTACATTATGCTAGCTAACTGCGTGAAGTTAGCAATTACATGGACTAGCCAAAAACAAGCAACCGGTTTGGGTAAGAGATTTGGTAATGCAAGGTGATTACTTCAAATTTCTTCAACCTCTAGTCCTTTATTTCTGGTCGTAGTTAAGTCCTTGGAATCCCATAAGTGTTGCTATCAAAATATTTTCTGTTTCCAGCACGCCAAAATTGGCGGGACTGTATATGTCCATCTATTGCGATCCCGATATTCCATCCCGTCTTTTTCACCCGTTTGTTAAAAATCCCAGCACACATTAGCACAACATTAGAAATAAATGGTATTAATAGGCAGATATTGGCATCTGACGTTTTTAAGAGTATAAGATCATCATGATATGCTTTTTTTTTTTTGGTAAACAGATCATCATGATATGCATTTAAGATATTCTCTGGATTCTCATACTCATATTGTTGTAACTCATATGTGGTTTCTTGTTGAATTTAAATCTTTTCACTCTTTTAATTAATTAATTTTTAAAGTGAAATGCAGAAATGTGAAATACAAACCTAAATGGGCATCTGTCATTATCCATAAATTCATGGATGAACAATTAAAGTTTTCTTTTCAATTCATACATCCACCTCTGCATTGCACTTAGATTGAACATATATATAATCTTCTAAAGAACCATACAAGACTAGATTGGACACATTTCACAATAAAATGAAGCAAAAATATTCACTTCCCGTTTAGATTCATAAATCCCCTATAGGTTATATATTTTCAAAATATACTTATTAACTTGGATGCTAGCATGACTACCAAGAATTACTTTTACCAAAATTACAGCAAAATTGCGTCCATTTAATACGTACAAAATGTATGTGTTATGTAAGTAAACCTTCCAAACAAGTTATGTTAAAAATAAGAAGAAAATTTGACAAAATCACATTGTACTTAAGAAAAAGAGAGAGACCCTTGTTGCATGATTCCCATCCAATGCAAAGTGCCATTTGCGAAAAAATGATTGACATTTCATATGCCAATATTTGGGGCGGCATTTCCAACCCTCTCCAAGATCCATAGCTTGTGCTGTCACCATCTCCACCATCATTTTTGTTGTCTAATGCAAATACCCAACACCTGGATAAAACCGGATAAACTAACTTCCTAAAGGAGATTATGAGCTTGTATTGGTCACTTGAATTGTCAAAATGCTAGTAATGACCAGAAATGTTTGACATTGTCATTTTGATTATATTCTATATATCTATATTCGAAATAGAAGGGAGAAATATCCTTACCTGGATTCGTTTTTCCAAATATAGAATATATGCAGCGGAAGTAAATTGGATCCACGCCCTCGTTCGTCCACAATCTCGTCACCAGTTTGATTCCACAATCTCTAGAAAAGAGAATAAATTCCACAACTCAAATGCCTTGTAAAAGGATGGTATAGAGATCCAAAGCAAGGGGAAGAAAAAAACCACTAAAGAAATCTCCTTCTTGTGTTTTCTTGGAGAGAGGGAGAGAGAGAGTGACAGAACCATCTTTCTCTGGAAATCTCATGTAATGCGATACACTCACTTATGCGGTGGTTACCAAAATATATAACCCTATATTTTGTAACCGCCTTAAAAGTAATTTTTCAGTTTTGTCCTATGGCATATAATTATATTAATAATTAATAAACCCTAACATCTCTCACTTGCACAAGGGCAAGTGTTAATCCCTCTGTCACAGTGTGTCCCAGACATGCATGTATATCCCAGATATACACATTCAATCTCTCTATTACAATGTGTCCCAGACACACATGTGTATCCTAGATATACATATTTGATCTCTCTGCTATGTATCTCAAATACATAGACCACTTGTGTCCCAGACACTAACATCCACAAGTCATACTAGCAAATGAGTTGTGCGATCGGTGATATACCTACACGCATGAGCTATAAACTAGAAACCTTCTCAAAAAGCCAGAATGACACATCATTCAAACAAACACATCATGTCACACCCCACCCGCCGGTCTCGGTTACCCGCCCGACAACCCGTGCGTGCGATCCGTCACAAGATCCAAGGTTTTAGTCTATCAACAATATTTAAGACAAATAAAGATAATCAAGAGCAAAGACTATTCAATAACTGAATTAAATGAATTACAAGAGTCCAAAGACTATTCAATAACTGAATTAAATGAATTACAAGAGTCCAAATACTCCAATAACAATAATAAAGGTAAATAATGAATAAAATGAATAAAGGTTTCAGAGGAAGTAAACAAAAAGGTTATATCAATTTCTTCTTAGTTTCCTTTTCTAAATCTAAAAAGTGTTTTTCATGGATCTCAAGGTAAGGTGTTCTCCAATTCAACTCTATTCGCCGAGCGAACTTTCTGACCACCCTCTGACTTTGATCATCAATAGGTGCGATAAGCGCACTCCATGCAGCTACAGGAGCTCCCGCACATGCTATTTCCATCTCCCACTGACGGTGCCACATCTTCTTCATACGAGATGGTTCCTTCATAGGAAACCAGTTCATCTTCCTGTAAAGTTCCTTCTTCTGTGCAGGCTAATAAACAATACAAAATAAAGACGTGAGTTCTAGAGAACTCAGTAAGAAACAATCACAATCCCATCAATTATCCAACAATGCCAAGATACATAAATAATATAAATGATACTATGATTTCTAACTATACAGGTCTCTAATAGTTGACATGCTTTAAGTTATACACCAGCCCTCCTCTGGGTAAATCTCATCACTCTGATCCGGCAAGGACTGGCTACCTCTGTAGGGATCTTGGGAAAAAGGGAAAGTCCACACCTGGCTCTCAATTCCATGGCTGGGGGTTAAGTCAACACTCTCTTACCACGACCATTGGTAATGAGTACTGGCGCATGTCGGGGTTTCTAATCCAATGCAAGGTCATACTGGTTACATGTCTACATGAAGTCCAGATACATCCCCTATGACACCAACCAACTTGGTTCAGTATCCTTCGCAACCTAGGAGAGAGAATCCTCACAGACTAGCTACCGCTGTTGAACTCCACTCCTTAACCCTATGGTCATCCACATATTATTGGGGCAGATGCTCTCATGATTCCTCACGACACCCAGTCCGATCCTTGGACATCCATGAGCCCAACCCTAACATATGCAACCCTACCATTTATATGACTAACAGTGGACCACAATGTCACATCACTGTCATCACGGGTCACTCGGTTTCAATCCCCCTACCGAAACGGTAGTAGCATGTGGGGTACCTAACCATGCAAATCTAGGCTCTACCTAATTAATGCCATCAAATAGTAAAGACAGTGCTGGAAACATCAGCAGGGCATGTGTCCCATTCCACGACCTTCCGATATCCCTAGCTAAGATATCCCAAAATAGATACCTCATCCATCAGAACCATATACCAACTACCATCAATACATAACATTCATAATCAACACAATATGTATATAAGTAAGACAAACAGTAGTAAAGTAACATGATTTCTATATAAGACATATAAACAGCAGCATATATAAAGAAATATGATTTCAAATATACACTAGATTAACATATTATAAGTCTATTCAAGAGATAGGATGAATTGTCCTTACTTGCATATAAATAAGATTGTCCGTAAAATGAAATCCGATAATTATTATATGACTTTTCTTTCAAACAGTGATTACCTATACACAGGGTTGCAGTGACATATAAGTTAAATGAATCAATTTGAATCGGAACCAAAAACCATTTGGTCTCTGTTTACCAACACCGATCGCTTGGGCCGGTCGCTTAGGTTGAGCGACCGCCACTAGTGACCGCCCCAAAAACAGTGAGTTTCAATCCGAAACTCAGGCCTCTAATTACTCATTTTCAATCCGGATTTCGAGTAATCTTGACCTAAGTCTCGAATCTAATACTCCCTAAGCCAAAAGGGTGAGGGAAAACTAACCATTACCATTAATAGATTACCCAGAACTCTCCCCTTGACTAGATTAACCTTCTCATGAAAACAGGGTTTCGTTTACGGTTAATTCATCTCAAGTAGATTAAAAAGAGAGTTAAAAAGATCCAAGGGGGTAACCACAAAGACGAGGGGATGGGTTAACACTAATTTAACGGACAAAGAGAGTAAAGAACAAAGGATTAATTCATTACCTCACGCCAGAGAGTCAGAGAAGGAAAGGACTGATCTCCAAGTCACTGCCAGCACTCCAGAGTCTCTTTCGGAACTTCCCCGCAGCCTTCTAACCTCCCAATTAAGCAACCACGAATAAAATATTCGTTAATTAGACAAGGGTTGCCTTTTATAGAAGTCAGGGGTAAAATAGGGTAAAATCCCCGAAAACAGGCCGGGCGGTCGCTCCAGGCGGTCGCTTGATTTGATCGACCGCCACTAGCAACTGCCCCCATGTAATTTGCCATACAAGGGTGCTTTTGCTAGGGGGTTGATACCCAAGGCCAACCTAGCCCTAAAGAAGAGATGGGGGAGATCTTACCTTCATTCCGGACATCTCCGAACAACACTTGACTTCTAGAATTCCAAAATCCAACCAAGGCAGGCTCTTCAGATAAAGGATCCAAATCCATGGGTTCAGGGTATGAATCATGGACTTCAATCTGAACACTCCACAAGTTCACCCGACTAGGCCTTCGGGTTCTCGGACCTGAAATACGGATCTTGGGTTAGAAATATGGGGGTTGTTACACATCAAATATAAAAGCATTATTATACCACAGTGTCCTTGGTTTATTCAAACTCACCAGACTAAAGGTATCTCGATCCCTCTGATAGAATACCTTCTTGTCCTTAAAATATTTACTATTGTAACACATACAATTGGCGCCAGCAAACACTTTTAGGGTGCAGTAAAATCAAACCTTTCCTTTCGCTCCAGACCATCACTACACTTAGGATTGACTCCTTTCCTGGTAATGCCCCTTTAGGTTGAATCAATTATGACCATAGGTAACACCCCAAAGTAGCCACATCAACCCTTCGTTTCATGATGTCGTCGAAAGTCACTAAGAACACTAATGGACCATAAAGTCCAGGACTCACACAATTAAAGGAGCAGGGATCTATCCTCTCATTTCCAATAATCGTTAAGCACACATAGTATGATATACGTGCTATGGTGGAGCATTCTATACACAATAGAACATATATCCCTCTCAACACCATACAGGTCTTAGTCTAGTCGCAACCTCTTGTGCCTAACCCGAGTTTCTTTGTTGTCGCCACCCTAGTGCCACATAAAGTACTCACACCTGGCTTCTATAGGCAACATGAATAGTGTGAACATTCATGTCAATTTTCTTCACAATAGAGAAACTCATCTTGATTCCAAATCAAGGCAACATCATGATTATGAATTGACCTACACAAAGTCATTCACAATCCATCTCATCTCTGCTCGCCTCCAAAGTGCCAGAGGCAAATGCTCTTGTGAGTGAGCCATTCTCTTGCCAATCAACATATCTCGTTTTATGCTAGAAGAGCACAATCACACAGAAAGTGGAAAAATAAATGATGGAATGAACTCATATTATATTACTCAATAATAAGAAAGTTTTTTTTTTTTTTTTTTTTTAACCATAATAAGAAAGTTTCAGTACAAAAGTAAGTCACAATCTACGCAAGTCCAAGGATTTTACATGAGAAATAAAAACATCATTGGCTATTGGTTTGGTAAAAGGGTCAGCTACCATCTGACTATTAGATATGTGCTTAAGTACAACTTTCTTCCTTGATATAATGTCTCTAACAAAGTGATATCTTAACTGTATATGTTTGGTCTTCCCATGATACTTGGGGTCCTTGATATAGCTAAGAGTTGTCGTACTATCACAATATATAAGGGCAGCCTCTTTGGATGTCATCACAAATTCAGTATGTTGTAGGAATCTCCTCAACCAAACAACATCTTGAATTGTACCAGAGCATGCCAAATACTCTACTTCCATGGTCGAGAGTGATATACAAGTCTGCTTCTTGCTACACCACGAAATGGCCCGCCATTCAGCAAGAAAACATATCTAGAGGTCGTTTTGCACTCATCATTGTCTCCAGCTCAGTCAACATCGCTATAGCCAACTAACCGCAAATCTGATCCTTGGTAACACAACATATAGTTACTTGTTCCTCTAAGATATCTCAATATCCTATTGACTGCTTTCCAGTGCTGTATGCCTCGGTTTGATTGGTACCGACTAACCAAACCCACTGCATAGTACACATCAAAGCGTACATAAGGCTACCCACTGCACTGGAATATGGAACTTTTTCCATCTTGGTTTTCTCCTCTGGAGTCTCAAGATCCATATCAAGGCTCAAATGCAAACCCTTCTCCACTGGAGTATCTATTGGTTTGTAGTTGTGCATTTGGTATCTTGTTAAGATACCGTCAATATAGGTCTCCTGAGATAAAACTAGTAATATCTTTTGCTTATTTTTGACAATCTTGACACCAAGCACATAGCTTGCTTCACCCATGTCCTTCATATCAAATACGGATGACAACCATTTCTTAATGGTTTCCAATAGCTCCTTGCTATTGCTAGCCATAAGTATGTCATCTATGTACAGTGTGGAATGACATAATTACCATTAGATCTCTTGATGTAAACATAGTGATCTTCCTCAAGCATGGAAAAATCATTTTTCATCATAGCTTGGTGGAAACGCACATTCCCCTATATAGATGCTTGCTTTAAGCCATATATGAACTTCTTGAGCTTGCACACTTTGCACTTTAGTCCATTAGCTTCAAAGCCTTGAGGTTGATCTATATAGATCTCTTCCTCAAGTTCTCCATTAAGAAGAGCAGTCTTTACATCCATCTGATAAAGCTCCAAGTTCAACTGAGCAACAATGGTAAATATGAGGTAGATGGAGGCAAACCTAACCACTGGGGAGAAAGTTTCCTCATAATCAACGCCCTCTCATTGGGTGTAGCCCTTAGCCACTAAAGAAGCCTTGAATCTCTCAATATATCCATACGCCTTTCTCTTGATCTTGAGAACTCACTTGTTCCCAATTTCCTTTCAGCCCGGCGGTAAGTCAACCAAGTCCCAGACATGATTGACTTTCATCGACTCCAACTCTTCCTCTTATCGTTTTCAACCATTCCTTTGAGCTTGTCCTTGCAAGAGCTTCTTGCACGCTCTTCAGTTCATGCTCATCGACTGGAGTAATCTCACAATCAGTCTCTTTAGGAGCTACCATGTAGGCTTCATCCTTTATGTCGAAACGTCGACCTAGCCCTCGCCCACTATGGCGCAATTGCATGTTAGATTGTTCACCCTCTGAGGTAGCTATCATATCTGCACTCCCACTCCCACTAGGATCTTCTGGATGAACCCTAGGTTCATCATCTAGAGTTTGAATCCCTAGAGTTACAAGATCACTATCTTGTATCTCAAAGAACTCCGATGATTCTTTGTTAACTCCTGAAAGAGATGGAAAATCATTCTCCAATAATGTTGCATCCCTAGACTCAAGTTACGTTCTCCTCTCACTCGCATCTAGTCCAATGAAGACATGGCCCTTTGAGGGTTCAAAATATCTTACAAAGATACACTTTCTTCCTCTGGGTCCAAGCTTCCCATATTGGTGAGAAGTAGAGTGAACATATGCAGCACATCCCCATGCGCGCAAGTAACTTAAATCTGGCTACCTTTCGGTCCACAACTTATATGGTGTGGAAGGAACTGATTTGGTTGGAACTTTGTTGAGCATATAAGCCACGTTAAGAAAAGCATCTCCCCAATAAAAGATGGGTAGGTTTGTTGGCACCATCATGGATCTCACCATGTCTAGCAAGGTTCTATTCCTCCTCTCAGCAACCCCATTTTGCTGTGTAGTCCCTGGAATAGTAATTTGCTTAGATATCCCCTTTTCATCACACAACCTTTTGAACATATTGGAGAGATACTCTCTACCTTTCTCCATTTTAGAAGTTTTAATCCTTTTATCTAACTGATTCTCAACTAAGCTCATGAATTTCTTAAAACATTATAGAGCTTCTGACTTATGAGAAATTAGATAAATATGACTATACCGTATATAGTCATATATGAATGTGATGAAATAAGCATGTCCTTTTCTAGTATACACATTCATGGGTCCACATGCATCTGAATGAATAAGTTCTAGAGGAAGAGAGGCTCTCAAAGCCTTTTTGAATGGTTTTCTAGTTGCTTTTCCTACTAGACATGACTCACAAGTTGGCAAATCAGATAGTATACCTTGGCCTAAGAGACCTTCTCTTGCCAACCTGTTCATCCTATCTAAGCCAATATGTCCTAGTCTAGCATGCCACATATCAGAATCAATACACACAGTATTTTGGCAAACAAAAGCATTACTAGAATTAGATAAATTATCAATTATATCCAATACAATAAACCATTATGAAGAAAACCATAACCATAAACTGTATCACCTAGATACAAAACCAAAGAATTGTTCTAAAAAACAACTCTAAATCCATGTCTCATAAGAAAAATAACAAAAACAAGATTTCTGCTAATATCTGGAGCAAACAGCAGGTCATGGAGTAACAACATCAGACCATCTCGCAAAAATAATTTGCATGTAGCAATGCCATGAACCTCCACACTTGAGTTGTTCCCCATTGTTATTCTTCTACTTCCTCTTGGAACACGACGGTATTTCACGAAGCTCGAGTGTTCCCTTGTTATGTGTTCTGTCTCACCTGAGTCAACAATCCACAAAGGATTTAGTTCAGCAAGCACAGTAAAACTTGTTACATCACAAGATGAGGTATATCGCACAGTACATACCTCCTGCTTAGTGCAATCACGAGCAAAATGACCAGGCTTTCGGCAATTGAAGCAAATCAAAGGTGATTTCTTCTTGCCAGCACTAGTCCCCCTTTAACGCTTGGGGCCACTCTTGTTTCTGTTCCCACCTTCGTCTTTATCAACTGGTTCATCGCCACCAGTATGATACAAGTCTTCAACTCGGCCTCCAGAGGGTTGACTGCCACAGTCAACAGTGGTAGTACCTGCAGGAAAGTCTAACAAAATATGTTGCAAAAAGGAGTGAGTTCGAAAGAACTCAACAAGGTAGTCATTCCATAAAATATAAACCATATGATACAAGCCATAACATGATGCAATATGATATGGAACACATGATGCAAGTATGGTTCTAACTCTATGAATGCTGGTCTCTAAGGTAGACATGCTTTAAGTCATAGCACCATACTTCTCTGGGTCGTCTGTCACTCTCCCGTTCCATATCTTGGGAATGCCCGGGGAATATCGGTAAAGTCCTCAAAAAAACCATGGTTGGGGATTTAGTCACCACTCTCTCACATCATCATTTGGTATAAGTATTGGCGCATGTCACAGTAAAGCCTAGCCCAATGGAAGTCATCTACTCAGTCATATCAACTCAGATCCAGATACGTCCATTCCTCGCCCCTGGCGATCCTTTCCGGTATCCTTCTCACTAGAGTTAGCGTAATCCCGGATTACGGACTCATCAACCCTATTGGTCATCCACAAATAGTAAACGGGAAGCTCTCACGTCCTCTCACGGGTTGGTTACTGGTCTTGAGCGCCCGTGAGCCCAAGTCTATCCATTTGCAACCCTACCAATAAATGGTTCCCACAATGAGATTTATGACCCCTCACGGGTTGGTTACCGGTCTTGAGTGCCCACAAATCCCCACTGCTACCACGGGTCGTTCGGTCTCAATGCCCTTCCGATTCGGGTTTGATACGACAGAGACATCCTAGCCAAACCACTAGACAGTCCTATGTATGTCATCCAATAACCCGGGAAAGAGTCGATAGGCACCTTCGGAGAACATCCCATACTATTCCCTCCGGTGCCCAAGGACAGAAGCGTCAATAGGACACTCCCCAATCCCAAGTTATACGTAGGCAATCACATATTCAAGTTCATCACTTCTCATGCATCCAATACATCTTCATAATACAAGTTAAATCATGATATTGAAATGAATCATCATAGACATAAGTAAACAAGAATAGTAATGTAACATGACAAGAGTATAAAGATTTCAATACTACTGTTCTAACACATATATCACAGTCTTATAACGATTAAAAGAAATCAAGAGATTCTATTCATAAATAAGAACATAAATCATAAGTTGATGATCTATATGTTTATGGAGATAACCATCCTTACCTTGGGTTGAATTGATGATGAATTGAGAATACCAAGAATTAGTCCAAAAGAATTGTTAAGACCCTAAACAAACATCAATAACAAGTTGGAGAAGAAGTCGGGAAGATCGGATGTCAAACGGATCAAAACGGAGCAAGGTTGCTGTCAACAACAAGTTTGGTCGATGGTCTTGGTCGATGGTATCCACCAAAAGGATCGACCAAAATTGTCTTCGGGACAGAATAGTGGATTTTGGGGATTTTGGTCCGAAATGGGTCTTCCGGGGTTCGGATCGATCTGAAACTTGGAGGGATGATTAATAACAATGTAAGAACACTACCTAACAAGTATTATCACAATCCAATGGTCCAAATGAAAACCCCCAAATTGAGGTCCTATGTTCTAAAGACAAGAATCCTAGCATTCATGAGAAATTGATGTAATTGAAAGGGAAGCTAGAGAATTAGTTGGGGAATAGGTTAGGAACATGATTACAATCATTTGCAAGCCAGAGATTAGACTAATCATACTCCACATCTCAGTTTAGTATAAGAAATCAAGTTGTTAAGCAAGGAATCATGGTAATGTATATGTAAGGATCATGATGCAAGTGAAGCATAGCAAGAATGAAGGAAAAGCAAGTATAAATGGGAAGAGACGTTCATGGCAAGGTGTTTGCAAGGTTGCAGCACCTTGGCCATGGTCTCATCAGTAAAAAGAAGAAGAGAAGTGGGTAGGATAGAGAGCAAGAAAGAGAATCATACCTTAGAAGATGGTAGTTGGAGAAGAGAGACAAGGATTCTTGTAGAAGGTCATCACCCAAGCTAAGGAGGAGCCTAAGAGGAGCCTTCCCACGTTCTCAGGTGTTGAAATGAGTAAAATATCGTTCTAGGTTCGAGGTTTCACATAAATAAAGGAAAGAATATCCAAAAAGCATCTTTTTCTCGATTCTGGGAAACTTTGATCGATGGTCCTTGGTCGATGGTATCGACCAAAAGGATCGACCAAAAAAATGTAAAAGTTTCAGCAGAAAATCCAGAAATAGTTCAACAACTTCGAACAGGGATTCGGAGGGCTATACAAGGTCAAATTGAGTGAGGTTTTCTCCTACAAGTCAATCAAGAAGTCTAGTTTCCAGAAATACATTTGGATCAAGCATGTGAGGTCATTAGGTCCACCAACTAAGCTCACCTTCTTTGATGCGCAAGCAGGATTTGCCAGACATAGTTCAGCAACTTCGGACAGGGATTTGGAGGGCTATATGGGGTCAAGTTGAGTGGGGTTTTCTCCTACAAGTCCATCAAGAAGTCTAGTTTCACGAAATATATTCGGATTGAGCACAGGAGTTCATTTGGTATTTCAACTAATTCACCCCTCTTCGGTGCGCAGATTCAAAACTAACACTGACAATGCCCTCAAGTGAGGGGCATCATTGTCAATGTCCACGGGCTTGGGTTCCGACACAACAAATCAACAACCAAAAGGGTCCACAAGTATATTTTCCCCCAATTTGGGTCTTCGGACCTATAAACATAATAGGTCCCGGGCCGGGTCAAGGTTAGGATAAGGCCAGACATTACAGATCTACCCTAAGGGAAAGGTCTGACATGGCTTCCTAAGGTTTTCAAAGATAATAATATTGAAATTAAAGTCCAACTTTTAAGGTCTAACATTGAACCAGTCTTTCTTTATCCCAAAATAAAAAGGGTGTCCGGGCTAGGTTTGGGCTAGATGTTACAATGGTTATATGTTGCCTCATGGTATGACCCTGGTGCATCTTATAACCATCAAAAGTGAGTCCGAGCTGGCAGCCTCTTGTGGTGGAAGTCCCTCCATATTGGAACTTCACAGCCTCCCACAAAGACTTTATAGTCCTATGCTTCTGAAACCGAAGCATCAGGTCATCCCTCATAGAGCTTAGGATAGTAATCCTAGCTACTCGGTCTTTTCTCTTCCAAGCATTGTAAAACTCGAGGTCCTTGCGATGTTGTGGTACCTTCCTTAGGTGGAACATGGTCTGGTTTGTGGTTTCCAGCATGTCCTGTTCTTCCAAGAGATACTGCACCTTTCGGTGCCAGAGGTCATAATTCCTCTCATTCAGTTTATCTCCTTTCGTGAGGTCTGTAACTGTCACATCCCACCAGCCGGTACCCTATCTGGAATACCTAGAGGTGTGATCCACAGCCCCGAAGATCAAGTTTAGGAATGATCAATCCATTTAGCACAATAACATAATCAAAAGCAAGAACAAATCATTGTATTCAAGTATTTTACTAATAAAAGTCAAGAAAGGATCTCAGAAGGATCACTAAAGAATATCAGAGTACGGAATAACAAGATACCAAAACAAAAGACAAATGTAGAGTATAGCGGAAATATACCCCACAACATATGCGGAAGGTAGATCGAAATCTAAACAAAGCTCTAGGCTAATACAAATAAAAGGAAAAGTCTAGAAGAAACAAGAGAATCTAATCCACATCTTCAGTCGGCTCTTCTTCTTCTTCAGTCTTCATCTTCTTCATTTTTGGGTTATGCCCTTGAAACTTCAGATCAGCATCTAGCGCACAATCCCATCGGTGAATAAGACGATGTCGGCTGCCATCAATGGGAGCCATCAATGCAGTCCAAATCCAAGTGTTGGTTGTCTTGTTGTTCATTACCTTGTCCAAGGACTTACGGAGTTGTACCATGTATGGAAAGGTCCTCCATGCTGGTGCACGAGTTCTCTTTCGGTCCTACAATGTCATCTAAAAACAAGTCCCCCGAAGGGTAAGCTCAAAAGAACTTAGCAAGTAATCCAAACACAATAAGCATCTTCACATGCAAACACAAGCAACCATATATGCAATGATATGAAACAATATATGCAAATATCCTTCTAACTCTATGTATGTATGCTGGTCTCTATTGGCAGACATGCTTTAAGTCATAGCACCATACTTCTTTAGGAAGGTCATTCACTCCCCTCAGCCATCTTGGCATCTTGGGTATGTAGGTGGTAGTTGGTTAAGGCATCCCTCGGGACATTCCATGGCTGGGGTTTAGGTCACCACTCTCTCACATAACCATTGGTCCAAGTATTGGCGCATGTCAAGGTAAAGCCTAACCAAATGCAAGTCTTCTACTTAGTTATATCAACTTAGGTCCAAATACGTTCATTCCTCACCCTAGGTGATCCTTTCCGGTATCCTTCCCACTAGAGTCAGCATAGTCCCAGACTACGGACTCATCAACCCTATTGGTCATCCACAAATAATAGATGGGAAGCTCTCATGTCCTCTCACGGATTGGTTACCGGTCTTGAACGCCCATGAGCCCAAGTCTACTATTTGCAACCCTACCAATAAATGGCCCCCACAATGTGATTTGTGTCCCCTCATGGGTTGGTTACCAGTCTTGAGCGCCCATGAATCCCCATTGCTACCACAGGTTGTTCGGTCTCAATACCCTTCCGAATCGGGTCTAATATAATAGGGGTATTCCTAGCCAAACACTGCTAGACTAATCCTAGGTATGTCAACCAGTAGTTAGGGAAAGAGTCAAGGGGCACCATAGGAAAGCATCCCATACCACTTCCACTGATGTCCAAAGACAGAAACGCTAATAGGGCATTCCCCATTTCACAACTACGACCTAGGCATCCACATCACCTCATGATTCCAAACATATCATATTCACACTCATATCCACATCAGAGTCTATATCCCATTCTTATAATCAATAATCACTTCTAATATGTAATTCACAATGTGGACAAGCTACTGTAGTTGCAAAAGTATCATGATGTAAAAGAAACCAAACAACAGTAGTTAAATCATGCATTCATGTCATAATACATAAAGGCATGCAAGTAGGCATATTGTGAGTTGGAATACTCACCTCGTAATCTGAACTTATAGTCTTCAAATAAGATATCAGAGAACAGATCCAAAATCACCTAAATAAGCTTGACAAAACATGTATAGGTCATAAGAAGCAATTCCAAAAGATTGGAGTCTAAAAGGATCAAAACGGAGTTGCTGTTACTGCGGGTAGATTGGCTAGGTTGATTGGTCCAATTGACCCAGGCAATCTGCCCAGTGAACAATGCGCATCCAAAATCATATTTTTTATCCGAAACCTATTCTACGAGATTTGAAACGCTACGAAACTTGGAGGGAATCTCTAAAACAGTAATCTAAGACTAAATAGCATAGTTTAGACATCAAACAATGATCAAAACCATTACTTACTAATTAGAATCATGCTTTCTAATTTGGTAGAAAACATAGTTTTCATTGAAAACATGCTATGAATGAAAGAGATGAACTAGAGATGATGAGATCTCATTCTAGTAGACTAATACAGTAAATCAAGTATATGAATAATCATGGAGATGCATCTATAATGCTAGAAGAAATCAAAATAAGAGTATGATCATAGTTTTATGAAGAAAACATAAGAATCATGGTTTGTATTGAATATGATGATCATAGCATAGAGTATGAATGGAGATTTTAGAAGATATGATTGCAAGGATGCAACATCTTCTTCATAATCTCAGTTCAGAGAAGAGAATAATCATAGTAAGAATGAATCAATAACATATTAGAGTGATTACTAACCTTTGATTGAAGAACAAGAGAGAGAAAGCTTGAGAGTTGAGTGTAGATCTTCTTCCACACTAATGGAGGCTTGGAGAGGAGTTCCCTTCGTTCTCTAAGTGTTTTGGAGGCTAGGGAGACTAAAAATACGAAGTCCTATGGTATATATAGCAATATAACCCTATTTAGAAGATTCTGCCCAAATTTAGTATCCTTGGGTTGATTGGCTGGGTAGACTGACCCAAGCGACCCAGGCAGTCAGCAAAGCCTAAGTTAGGGAATTGAGGTCCTTTCTCTTATCGGAATCAAATGAGATATTACACACACAAACTATAACTTACCTAGCATGGAGAAATGCCTTCAAATTATGTCTAACCAAGCTCTAAGGTCATCAACCAATCTTCTCTTCATCAAGGTGCATTTCATCTCCAAATCAGACAAGGTTTTCAAATAGGGAATTCCATCATCAATTTTCTATGGGTTAGTGTGAAATCCAGCCCTATCCTAGCCCTAACCCTGATTTGGAAACCCGGTTGTTTTTAGGTCCGAAGACCCGGAGTAAAGGAAGAAGCCAACTATGGGCCATCTCAGTAGAAGACATGGTGTTTGACCTAGAACCCATGGAGATTGATGATGGAGTTCCATACTTGGAAGTCTGTGTAGATTTGGAAAGAAAGCTGCACCTAACTGAAGATGAGATTAGTTGAAGGACTTGGAGTATTATCTGACTTGGTTCGAAGGCATTTCTACACCCTAGGTATGTCACTTGATGTGAGTGCAAAAGCCCTTGAGGTTTGGTGTTCATTAGATCCTCCAATTCCCTGTTTGGACTTTGCTGACCTGATTGGTCGACCAAGCACACGACCAACTGTGTGTTAAATCCGAGAAAATCCAATTTTAGGGTTTTTCACCTCTATTTAAACACACTTTGTGTTTCTTAGTGTCCTCTGCCTCCAAAACACTCTGAGAACGTGGGAAGACTCATTTGAAACTCTCTTCGGTGATTTCGAAGAATTCTCCGCTAGATCTGAAGCCGATATGAAGCCTCTCATCTCAGATCTACCAATACAAGGTTAGTAATCTCTTTGGTGTCATGATTTATTCCTCTTTAATCTTGTTCTTGTTTGAGATTGAGAAGAAGATGTTGTATCCTTGCAACCATCTCTTCCATGATCTCATTCTGTCTTTAGGGTTTATGATCAGCATAGAGATCTCAACCCTAACTCTGAAAATTCTTCTTTAAACCCTAATTCTTCTTATCGATCTGATTTCTTAGCCGACTGAATCTAAAATCTCATGACGTACTTGCATTTGATTCTGATTACCTTTCCCTTGGATGAGATCTAAATCATCCCTTGTCTTTGCTGTGATTTCCATAGTATATTTTTTCATCAAATTCTAGGGTTTTCACCCAATTGGGGAAACCATGATTTTAAAGTAAAGGTAATGTTTTTAATCATTATTAGTGCCCGATCTTTACCCCCTTAGTGTTAGAATACTATCCTATGGATTTCCTCCAAGTTTCGTGAAGTTCCAAACCCTGTAGATTGAGTTTCGGATCAGAATTCCCGTATTTGCTTCGTACCGACTCTGTTGGTCGACTGGGTCGTTAGACCAATCAATCAACCAATGAAGTCAGAAGCTCTATTTTTCGCTCTGTTTGATTCGTTTGCTCTCCAATCTTTTAGGCATCTTTCCTAATGTTGTATCTATGATTGTTAGGGGTTTAATTGCTAAGTTTGGAACCTCTCTCTTTGATCTTTGGATTATCTTCGACGATAATTAAGGTAAGGACAATTATTTCATAATAACATAGATTGCGTATACCTTGGTTTCTAATTTAAGAAACTCTGAGTTTATTTACTATTCTTGTATTTTATACTTCTGATGTACTATTGTAAGTACAGTAGCACTTCACTTATGTCTTCTTTTTCATTATTCAAGTTTATATGAAATGCTTATTATTACATATTGTTTAATGAATAAATTACGCTTTTATATTCTCTTTTGTATGATGAAGTGTTGATTTTGTATGTCATGATTGATCGGAGAATGTGATTGATTAGGTATGGTTTGGTATTGAGAGGTGTCCTTTTGACACTTCTGTCCTTGGACATCAACGGAAATAGTATGGGATGTTTCCGAGGTTGCCCAATGATACATTCCTGAACCATTGGTTGTCATACCTAGGGCTGTCTAGCACTGTTTTGGCTAGGATGTCCCCGTCATGTTAGACCCTAGTCGGAAGGGTATTGAGACCGAACGACCCATGGTAGCAATGGGGATTCATGGGCGCTCAAGACAGGTAACCAACCCGTGAGAGGACATGAATCACATTGTGGGGGCCATTTATTGGGAGGGTTGCATATGGATAGACTTGGGCTCATGGGCGCTCAAGACCGGTAACCAACCCGTGAGGGGACATGAGAGCTTCCCATTTACCATATGTTGATAACCAATAGGGTTGAGGAGTCCGTAGTCCGGGACTATGAGGACTCTAGTGTGAAGGATACCGGAAAGGATCCCGAGAGAGGAGGAATGGACGTATCTGGAACTGACTTGATATGACTGAGTAGATGACTTGCATTAGGCTAGGCTTAACCCTGACATGCGCCAGTACTTAGACCAATGGTGATGTGAGAGAGCGGTGACTTAACCCCCAACCATGGAATGTCCTGAGGGATGACGGACCCATTACCAACCGGAGCCGAGTGACTGAGACTTACCCAGAGAAGTATGGTGCTATGACTTAAAGCATGTCTACCAATACATAGAGTTTAGATGCATACATATATTATCTGTTTCATATTGCATTGCATCTTCTTATGATCTGCAGCATGTTATTTATGTTGTTATGAGTTAACTTGCCTTGCTGAGTTCATTCAAACTCACTCCTTTTTGTGCAATCTTTTTGTTAGATTATTCTACAGGTATTGACTATTATGAAGGACAATACGATGAAGAGCAAGCCGATGAAGCGTACTACACGCAAGGTGCTGGCAACCATGAAGATAACACTGATGATCCCTTGAGTGATCAAGTTGCGTACTATGATTAGACATAACGTAGAATGGGAACATCTTTGCTGGATTGATGAAGTCCATTACTTTGAAGATGTTATCTATAGAGTAGAAAACTCGTAGTTCAGTTTGACTTTCTTTCCTTACTTTCTTTAGAAACAGTTGTAATTCTTTTTAGACTTACGTGCTACATTTCGCTCTAATTGTGGAGTGAGATTCCGCCTCACTCTACTTTCTTTTGATGTGCTTACATCTGGTATCATTTTCCGCACTCTGATTATACTGATATTCATTTCCTAATTTAGATCTTTTGTTTATAATATTAAAACATTGATTATTTTTTGTTCATGATTATGTTATTGCATATGTGGGAGGATGATTTCCTCGATACTGTTACACATTGATTATTTATGTTCACGATTATGTTATTGCTTATGTGGGAGGATGATTTCCTCGATACTTGATCTTTGGGTCTGTGGATAAGACACCCGGGTATGCCAGATAGGGTACCGGCTGGGTGGATGTGACAACCTCCACTGGTGTCCAATGACAGAAATGCCAAAAGGGCATTCCCCATTCCCCAATCACAACCTAGGCATTACATCTCAATTCAATCCATCATAATCATACCAATAAGACATTCACATGAGTAATATGAATCAATTCATACCCAATATAGATAAGAAAATTACATGAATAAGGTCCTACTGTAGTTATAGTGGTTAAAACAATAGATCAATTATAAACAAGACCTAAAACAGCAATATGATCATGCAATTCAATTCCACTATAAGTAGACATGTAATCTAGGTTATTTGTAAACGAACATCCTTACCTTAACTTGATTTGAATAACTACGGAGAAAAGGCTAGGGATAGGTCCAAAGAAACCCTAAACAAACTTAGAATAGGCATTAGGAACAACCCCAAAGACTAGAGCTGAAACTGACCAAAACTGGACAAGTTGTTGTCATTGTCCACTTTGGTTGGTCAGGCTTGGTCGCTTAGAGCGACCAAGGTGCTCCTATACGGACAGAAACCCTAGGTTTTGATTGGAAACCATCTTCCGGGATTCGAAACACTCCGAAATTTTAATGGAAGGTTACTAACAGTAAAAGAAAACTATCTAGCATGGTCAAGACACCTCCTAAGGTCAAAGGATAAGTAGTCCAACCAAATCATAAAATAGGCTTTTACCAAAATCAGTCCGTGTATTTCACAGAAAGACTAGAGAGAAAGGGGTTTCACTCTAGGAAAGAGAGAACAGTAGATCAAAATCAAGAATTGGCATTGGGAAGGATCTAATATGAAACAATAATCAAGGTCTCCGAATGGATACCCATTCATGAAGGTTACCCTAGAATTTCCCCTCAAAATCAATCTAAAGTAGATTCACAAAGTAATAGAGTCAATGGGGATTCACCCTAAAATTAAGGGGATAGAAGGGAAGGTCATAGAAATGGTATGAGGCCTTCCTCATAACCACAGAGGTAGAAAGAGATAAAGAAGAGAGTAGATCTAGAGCGAATGGAAGCGATCACCAACTTTGAAGAAGAACAATTGACTGAAGAACTTTGGCGGATGCTTGAGGATCTTCCAAAGCTTCGAAGAGAGTGCTAAGAGGTGCTTCCCACGTTCTCTGACGTCTTTAGAATATTATGGGACGAATTAGATCGAAAAATATAATATATAGAGCTTCGAAGTCCCGAAAATTCAAGGAGTGACAAAACTACCCCTGTCACCTCTGATCGGTCAGGGTTGGTCACTTAGAGCAACCAAGGTTGTCAGGAAGGCCAAAAATGGGTTTATATCCTCCAAACTCCTCAAACTCAACTGGGTCTTTTCCCAACTTAACAAAGGGTCTTACCTAGCCTTGTAGAACCTTCCAAAAAGTGTCAAGCTAGGGCTCAAGTCCATCAAACAAGCTCTTCCCCAACAAGTTGCAACTTCTTCTCAAAGTTCGGTAAGGTTTCCATATAAGAAACTCCATCATCAATCTCCATTGGTTCTAGGTCAAACTCAATGGATTCAATTGAGATGGCCCACAAATGTCTTCTGTGTTCACTTCAGTCTTCAGATCTACACTATAGATTTCCGGATTAAGTTTAGGTGGGATTTCATATGGTTGGTTTAATCGACCGTCTTAAATGACTTTCTTAAGCAACCACCAGGCATGGTATTTTATGTCAACGACATATCGTCGAAACTCGGCGATATATCGCCGTGTCGCCCAAGTCCAACACGAAAGTAGCAATGGAAAACGAAATGTACAAGATGTAGCCGGAAATCGGTTATTTTTTGTCGAACCAAAGAAATGTTGACGAAATCAAAGCTTTTGTCGTCGGCAGCATGAGTACAACCGTTGCTGGTGCGTTCTACCGCCGGAAGAGAGGAAGAAACTAACTGAATACAAGCCAAAGCTCTTCCATTTTTCAACAGACTGAATATTCCAGTCTTCTTTCCATTCGCCGGTAACAAAGTCTCTGGTTCTCTCCGCACAATCCCAAAATCCAAAACCCTCTTTGCTCTCTCTCTCTCTCTCTCCAACTCTTCTCCACCACCGCTGCAAGCTTGCAACTCTTCAATCTTCTCCCGCATGGCCTCAGTCTGCTCTCTCTCTCTCTCTCTCTCAGTTTGCGATCTCTTCTCTCCCTCATTCTGAGATCTCCCTCTCTCTCTCAGTCTGCAATCGTAACCCCAAAACCATTGTTGCTTGCTGTCGGCCATAGCAATTGGGTGTTGAGCCTCCTTTCTTGGTTGCTATCTCTGATCTCTCAGTCTACTCTCGCAGTTCGCCCCACTAAATGTTGGTGAAAGGTCGCTAACTTTTCGAGGTTTTGGTGGTGTCGCCGGCCATCGACACAGCTACACCAACCGATACTTCAGACCTTGCCACTAGCTTTTCTGGCAATTTTTCAAGTCTAAAATTCAGACTTCTGATCATCCATCTTTGATAGATTTTGGGATGATCTCACAGAATGTCTAGCACCTGTCAAAAAGCATCCATAACCCTATGGTCATCCACATATAATAAACAGGTTACCCCATGCCCCCTCACCTGCTACAATAGGCTTTTGGATACCCATGGGCCTTATTATATGCAACCCTACTATGAATGAACCATGGTATAACAATATCTCCTCACCTACTGCAACAAGCTATAGACCTAACACACTTAGCACTATGTCATGGGTCACTCAGCCTAGATGCCCATGCCAATAGGGTAACGACACGATGGGATCTTAGCCATGCATCTAGACACTTAAAGTATATGCACATATATAGTCTATATGAATACAAGATACCAAAAGTAATGGGCGAGCCCACTTTACAGGTAAAATATACATGTATGCATTATTCTTCCTTTCCCATCATATCATTATCATAATAATTGTAATTGAAAGTAAACATCAAGATAATAAACATAATTGAAAATACATGTTACTACCCTTGCATGCATGCCTTATAACAAAATCGCACAGTCGCACAACAAACATAATAATCATGGGACAGAATATGAAATAAAACACATGATAATATGAGATTGTCTCGCTCACATGTAGTGGTGTTATTACTCTTTCACCTTCTTCCCCTTCAACTCTGGTGGTCTCATCACCACCACTTGCATAACCAAGGAAGTAACAATACCTATGTGTTGGTCTTCCTCCTCTTCTGCATTTTGGATGGATCAAATGAGGACTGAAGTACAAAGGAGAGCATTTGCTTCAAAAATTCACAGAAGAGAAGTGAAAAGCCAATAAATCTCGCTTTGGAGTTTTGGTAGGGAAAAAAAACCCCATTGACGAAGCACCAATTTTGCAATTTTTTCCTTTCCTCTAATTTCTTTGCTTCTTTTGGAGATTAAAAGAAATTCTTTGGATCAGTGTACCATCGAAACAAAAAATGGAAAAATTCTTGATTAACCCATCTTCTAACCTTGATTACATTATTCGAAAAAATGAAACCAATACAAAAGATCATAATTTCTTGCATCTCATTTCGTTTCCTAAATTTTCCACCCTACCTACTTATTTGAGTTTTCAGTTTTGTTGTTCCATCAATCAAACTCTCAAACCTTGGTTCCCAAAAGCTTTCATAGCCATGGAAGAATAAATTTTCAAAAAAAATTATAGGATTATAGCAAGTCATATTAGACATGGGATCTTGGAAGAAGGGTAATGGGAAGGCTTTTTAAAAAGTTGATGAGGTTGGTGCTATTGGAGCCAAAGATGGAGATGGTGAAGGAGATGAGAGGATAGTCAAGTGAGGAGAGAGAATAGGTTAAAGGGATCAAACCACAATTGAGGGTTGGGAGAATGCTAATAGTTGGATTGGAATGAGCTAGGTGTTGAATCAAGTCCAAATGGGAACCTATCAGTACAAGAGAGGACAAAAATCCAAAGGGGGGTGGGCTAGTGTAGCGGGTAAGGGAGTTGGGTCATGACAGAAGATAAAGGGTAAAGGAGTGGATTAGATGGGGAGGTTGGGCAGGGTTTAAGGAGATTGACTGGGTAGGATGAGGAGTAGAAGAAGGTGGATTTTTATCAAATGAGCATGTCCATTACTCACATCCAAAGGTGTGAAACCCAGCCCTAACCTTTACCCGAAAACTCTATTGTTTGTAGGTCCGAAGACCTGAAGTAGAAGTGGAAGTCAACTATGGGCCATATCAGTGGAAGACATGGTGTTCGACTCCGAACCCATGGATATTGACGATGATGCCCCATACTTGGAGACCTTGATGGAATTAGGAAAGAGACTACATCTTGATGAAGGGAAGTTTGGTTGATGAACTTAGAGTTTGGTTGGACATGGTTTGAAGGCATTCCTCCATGCTAGGTGAATTATAGTTTATGTTGTGAGAAGCCCATTTGATTTAATAAGAGTTGGACCTTCATTTCCCTGACTTAGGTTTTGCTGATAGCCTGGGTCGACTGGGCCAATCGACCCATAGAGACAGAATCTATGTAAGATCCTCTGTTTAGGTTTATGATGCTCTATATAATAGAACTTCGTGTTTCTTAGCCTCCTTTGTTTCTAAAACCCCTGGAGAACGTGGAGAACTCTTCTCAAAGCCTCTCCTTGGTATTGATGAAGAACTCTTGCAAATTCTCAAGTTCTTCATCTCTTGTTAACTATCAAAGGTTAGTAATCTCTCTTACTTGATATTGATTTACTCTTGCTATGATCTATCATTTGTATTGAGATTATGAAGAAGGTACTGCATCTTTGCAATCGTCTCTTCTACAATCTCCATTCATTCTTGTATGCTATGATCTTCATACTTAATCTTAACCATGATTTTTATGATTTCTTCATGAAACTATGATCATACTCTTGATTTGATTCAATTCCTCTAGCATAATAGATGCATCTTTATGATTATTCATATCCTTGATTTACTGTGTTAATCTACTAGAATGAGATCTCATCATCTCTAGTTCTTCTCTTTAGTTCATAGCTTGTTTTCATTGAAAACTATGATTTTATCAAATTAGAAAGTTATGATTATAAATTAGTAAGTATTGGTTTTGATCGTTGTTTGATGTCTAATCTATGCTAGTTAGTCTTAGATTATTGTTTTAGAGATTCCCTTCAAGTTTCGTAGCGTTTCGAATCTTGTAGAATAGGTTTCAGATAAAAAATCAAATTTTGGATGCGTACTGTTCATTGGGTCGACTACTTGGGTCGACTGGACCAATCGACCCAGCCAGCCTTCCCAGCATGATAGTAAGGGATTTCTTCATCCGTCTTGATCCGTTTGATGTCTATTCTTTTAGGATTGCTTCTTAATGATTCTTTAATGCTTGTTTAGGGTTTGTTTGTTAATTTGGATCCATTCTCTTGTTCGTCAGGAATATCTTCGAATCTATTTAAGGTAAGGATAGTTGTTTCCATATTAATATAGATTGCGTGATTCTAGTTTCTAAATTGGGAAACACATAGATTTGCTACTGATATTGTAGTTTCTAATTATGATATGACTGTTGTAAGTACAGTAGGATCTTACTTTTATATTTCCTTTATGTACTTGATCATGTATGGACTCTTACTCATATATGTTACATATTCAATTGATCTTGTCTTTATGTATTCTTTCATATGATGATATATCAGTTGTGTACGTTATGACTGAATTGGGATTGGGATTGATTAGGTATGATTTGGGATTGGGGAATGTCCTTTTGACATTTCTATCATTGGACATCAGTGAGAATAGTATGGGATATTTCTGATGGTGCCCTTTGACGCTTTCCCAGATTATTGGTTGTCATACCTAGGACTTGTCTAGCAGTGTTTGGCTAGGATGTCCCTGTTATATCAGACCCGATTTGAAAGGGTATTGAGATCGAGTAACCCGTGGTAGCAATGGGGATTTATGGGCGCTCAAGACCGGTGAGTTCTATCCATGAGAGGACATGAATCACATTGTGGATACTCGTGAGAGGCCATTCACTGGTAGAGTGGCAAATAGTAGACTTGGGCTCATGGGCGCTCAAGACCGGTAGCCAACCCGTGAGAGGACATGAGAGCTTCCCGTTTATTATTTGTGGATGACCAATAGGGTTAATGAATCTGTAGTCCGAGTTGGTTGTAGCCATAGGATACACTGACTCTAGTGTGAAGGATACCGGAAAGGATCGCCTCGGGCGAGGAATGGATGTATCTAGATCTAAGTTGATATAACCAAGTAGATGACTTGCATTTGGCTAGGCTTTACCTTGACATGTGTAAAATCCAGCTTTTACCTAACCTTGAGCCGACCCGGTCATTATTGTGTTTGTAGGTCCGAAGACCCAAAGTGGTGGTAGAAGGGACTTATGGGCCCTGCTGGTTGATGACGTGGTGTCGGAACTCCAGTATATGGACATTGATGATGCTACTCCTTCCTTGAGCACATTGTCAATGTTAAGTTAGAATCTGCGCACTGATGAAGAGTGAGACAGTTGAGATATCAAACGGATTCCTTTGCATAATCTGAAGGTACTCCCTAAAACTAGACCTCTTAAGTGAACTGTAGGAGAAAACCCCATGCAATTTGACCTTGTATAGCCCTCCAAGTCCACACCTAAAGTTGCTGAACTTTCCTGTTAAATTCTGCAGAAACATATTTTGGTCGATACAGGTTTGCTGAACACAGGTTTAAAGATTCTCTGGAATATTCTTTTCTATTTATTTATTCATCGAGACTGGAGCCCTATTCTAGCGTTTTCAACATCTGAGAACGTGGGAGAGCCTCTCAATAACTTCTTCTTGGTAATGGTGAAGCATCTACTCCATTAATCATTGCCAACCACTCATCATTTCCACTTTCTTGTTCCACTCTCAAGGTATGACTCTCTCTCCTAATCACTTTCTCACTCATCTTTTCTCTATTTTACTATTGGGACCATGGCCAAGGTGCTGCAACCTTGCAAACACCTTGCCATGAGCCTTCTATACCTCATATATTGATGTTTTCACCGATATGACTATGATTTATTCACCTCATGATCATTAACTACACATTTCCATGATTTATTGCTCACCAACTTGCTTTATTTACCAAAACTGAGATGAAGCCTATGATTAACCTAATCTACACCTTGCATATGAGTTCAATGTTGCTTCTAAGTGATTCCCTATCTAATCCCTTATGTTTTCCCCCAATTTGCATTAAGATATAGCTAATGCCATGTTTAACAACTCTTGATCTTGATAAGTAAATTTGGGGATTTCTAAATGGACCATTGGATTATGTTAAATTCTTGATAATTAGTGTCCCTATGTTGTGCTTAGACTATTCCCCAAGTTTCGTATTGATCCGAGACCCGAAAGACCAAATCTGGGCCAAAACCCAAAAAGCCGACTTGTCGTCCGAAATCTTCTTAGTCGATGCTTGTTGGTCGATACTATCGACCAAATGTATCGACCAACAGAGTTGTTGTCAGCAACTTTTGCCTAGTTTTGATTCGTTCGATCTCCGATTGTTCTGATTTCTTCTCTAACCTTTCATATATGCTTGTTTAGGGTTTTAAGACTATTTGGGCCACTTGCTTGTGATCTTGGACCATTCTCTTCTCCAATTCAAGGTAAGGATAGTTATCGATAAAATTACATAGGACATGGAATTTTGACTTGGTGTTCCTAACCTAGTGAGCATAGTTTCTATTTCATATTCCTATCATGTTAGACTTGCTACATATGTCTTTCAACAGTAGCTTTGTGTTTACATTATTTTATTTCAATGTCTTATCATGTTTATCAATTTCAATATATGATGACTTATGTCAGTGTCATGAATCGAATGTTTATTATGATGTTGTATTTTGTGAATTGATATGATGAACTTGGGCATGTGATTGCTTAAGTATAACTTGGGATTGAGGAGTACCCTATTGGTGCTTCTGTCCTTGGACATTGGAGGGAATAGTATGGGATGTTCTTCGGAGGTGTCCATCGACGCTTTCCCGGGTTATTGGATGACATACATAGGACTTGTCTAGATGTATGGCTAGGATGTCCCTATCATATCAGAC
This sequence comes from Hakea prostrata, assembly GCF_041222555.1. Lineage (NCBI taxonomy): Eukaryota > Viridiplantae > Streptophyta > Magnoliopsida > Proteales > Proteaceae > Hakea > Hakea prostrata. Next base: position 90,981 of record NW_028291150.1, read on the forward strand.
CCAATTCGGAAGGGCATTGAGACCGAACGATCCGTGGTAGTAGTGTGGATTTGTGGGCGCTCAAGACCGGTAACCACCCCGTGAGAGGACATAAATTGCATTGCGGTTACCCGAAAGGGGTCATTTATTGGTAGGGTTGCAAATGGCTAGACTTGGGCTCACAGGCACTCAAGACCGGTGAAATGATCGGTGAGGAGGACGTGAGAGCTTCCCGTCTACCATTTGTGGATGACCAATAGGGTTGATGAGTCCGGTGAGTAATATCCGTGACTCTAGTGTGAAGGATACCGGAAAGGATCCCGAGAGGGGAGGAATGGACGTATCTGGAACTGACATGATATGATTAAGTAGATGACTTGCATTGGGCTAGGCTTTACCTTGACATGCGCCAATACTTGTACCAAATGGTGATGTGAGAGAGTGGTGACCGAAACCCCCAACCATGGATTTGTCCGAGAGGGATGCAGGACCCAATTCCCCTTGTGATGAGTGACTGAGACTACCTAAAGAAGTATGGTGCTATGACTTAAAGCATGTCTACCATAGATGACTAGCATACTTAGAATAGAATCATATTGCATTATATGTCTCATATCATCTGCATTATTTTATGATTATCTTGTGGCTCATGTATTGTGTAATAACTTCCTTGCTGAGTTCTTTTGAACTCATTCCTTTTCTGTTGCAATATTTTGCTAGGCTACTCTGCAGGTGATTACTCTGATGGTACGTTTCCTGAGGTGAACCCGGATGCCTCATACTACTATCCGGAGGCTAGCTACAATGAAGACTTTGGTGACGATACCGAAGCAGATCCTCCGGCGTATTAGGGTTAGCCCTGGGATAGTATGGGAGCAGCCATATTGGGTCTCTGAGGTCTTCACTATCGAAGAGAACATATTTATTGTGGAGGAGACTTATGTGTAGCTACCCCCCCCTTTTTTGTGACAGTTAAACTCAGAGGAAGTGTAATAACCTTAAATTAAATTTCATAACTTGAGATTTGTACTTATTTAATTTTGACCTCACTTCCACTTATTTGAAGGAGTCCGCCCACTGCCTTCTTAATTTATCTTATATGATATTTACTTCCGTACTCTGATTATCCTTGGTATTTCATTTTTGAATTCTATGATTATCAATTGTTAGTTTAATATTGATTGTTCATGATTGTGTTTTCGTCGATGTGGATGATGTGGTCCTTGAACTATTGATCTTCGGGGCTGTGGATCACATCCCGGGTATGCCAGATAGGGTACTGGCTGGGTGGATGTGACAACATGCGCCAATACTTAGACCAATGGTGATGTGAGAGAGCGGTGACCTAAACATTAGCCATGGAATGTCCCGAGGGATGCATGACCCAACAACTACCACCAGCAGAGCCCAAGATACCAAGATGGTTGAGGGAGAGTGAATGACCTACCCAAAGAAGTATGATGCTATGACTTAAAGCATGTCTGCCTATATAGACCAGCATACATAGAGTTAGACTCATATATGCATTATCTGTCTCATATCATTTTGCATCATGCTATGTTTCGCTATCATGTTATTTATATTGTTATGGGATAACTTGCCTTGCTGAGTTCTCTTGAACTCATTCCTTTCATGCAAATATCATTTGTTAGATTATTCTACAAGTGTTGATGACTATGACGACCAGTACGAGGGAGCGCAAACCGATGAAACAAACTTCACTCAAGGTGCTAGCAGTTACGAAGATTACGATGATGATCCCTCGTTTGATCATGCTGCGTACCAGGATTAGCCCTACCTTGGAGTGGAAGTAGCCGTGTTTAATTTATGAAGTTTATGTTTATGAAGACATTCTTTATAAAGTAAAAGAAACTCTAGTTTAGTTAGATTATTTCTTCCTTTCTTTTGGGAATCAATTGTAATCTTTTCTTTTAGTTTCGAGCTATATTTTCGCTGTGACATGTGGAGTGATATCCGCCTCACTTTACCTTTTGATTATATATATTGGTATCATTTTCACACTCTGATGTTATTTCGTTATATTGCTTGATTTTTTAATTAATATTGATAACTTTGATTTAGTTTTGTTCTTGATTATATTATTGTGAATGTAGGAGGTTGATTTCCTCGATACTGATCTTTAGGGCTGTGGATCACACACTCAGGTATGTCAGATAGGATACTGGCTGGTTGGATGTGACAATATGTGATGTAAGATTTTGGAGACAAAATTATGTGCTTGATGGACGTGTTTTTCAGCCCAGAAGAAAATGACTGGCCGTATATGTGGTGACCTGAGGGGGGAAGGTCGGGCCAAAGGGATAGGTTGGGTTACATGGAAATTACTTTTACGCACCGACAGGGTCAATTGGAGGAGGACCTCCGGAATATGCTTTGAAGGGGTTAGAAGGGAACACGCTAGAGGATCCCATAGACGCATAGAGCAGGGTTATAAAACAGAGAGCTTGTAAGCCTTCTATCAATAAGTATACGGGTGATCGAAGCGCTAGCAGAGGCGGTTGCAGCAGGTTCTTCGCGGAGGAGCTTGTCGTCCTCGAGCCAAAGGACAGATGCGGCGACCTGGAGGTTGACTTCATCCTTTTACCAGTTCGTCTTTAGTGCTAATTGTCAACCATGGACTGCTGTTGGTATCTGTAACTAAGACTAGAGAAATGGTTTCTCGGGGTATTATTTGCCGTCGAAATCTCAAACTAGTAACCAATGGATTGAAAAATCTCCACTTGCTTAGGAAAAACCCTAACTGGGCATTTCCATTTTCGACCTTTGGTGGAGCCATTGATACTGAGAAGTCCTATTCCCGCTGCAAAACGCATAACTGTTATTGCGGAAATTTTGGACTTTCAGCACACAAGGATTATTCCAGTTGGATTACCTCATTTTCCATTCAAAATCGTAGCTCTTGGAGAAATTTCTGTTCAGGAAGAAGCAGTGATGATTCCAGTGAGTGGACAGAAGACCTGGTTTATTTGGATGAATCGGGTGAGGTGATGTTCTCCGGGAAGGGAATCCGTTCAGTGGAGCCTGGGATGGATGGTCATTTCATGGTTGGTGGACTGAGAAAACCCTTATTGAATGTTTCAGCTGTTGCCAAAATTGTGGAGATTGTGAAGAGATGGAAATGGGGGCCTGAAATGGAAACCCAGTTGGATAAGCTCCATTTTGTTCCGAACATGGGTCACTTAAATCAGGCTTTGAAGGTTATTGGAGAACCAGAAACCTCGCTGAGCTTATTTCGATGGGCTAAGAGGCAATCTTGGTATTGCCCGAGTGATGAGAGTTATCTTCTTCTGTTTGATCGACTCAATCAGATTAGAGATTTTGAAGGAATTCAGCTGTTGTTTGATGAGATGATTAAAGAATGTAGTGGCAAGGGAATTTCATCGTTCATGGCATATAACCAGGTGATTCAGCATCTTGCTGGGGCTGAGAAATTGGAAGTTTCCTTCTGTTGTTTCAAGAAGCTTCAAGATTCGGGAGGTAAAATTAATACTCAGACTTACAACGCGCTTATGACATTGTTTCTGAACAAGGGTTTGCCTTACAAGGCATTTGAAATATATGAGGCTATGGAAGTAGCTGGTTGCTCATTGGATGGGTCAACTTATGAAATGATGATACCGAGCTTGGCAAAATCTGGACGTCTCGATGCTGCTTTCAAGCTTTTCCAAGAGATGAAAGAAAAGGGATTTCGGCCCAACTACTCCATATTTGCATGCCTAGTTGATTCAATGGGAAAAGCAGGGAGGTTGGACACTTCAATGAAAGTATACATGGAAATGCAGGGTTTTGGCTTTAGGCCGTCAGCAACAATGTATGTGTCCCTAATCGAGTCATTCATTAAGGCGGGGAAACTAGATGCAGGTCTGAGAATATGGGATGAGATGAAAAAAGGTGGCTTTAGGCCCAATTATGGGCTTTACACAATGATTGTCGAGTCTCATGCAAAATCTGGAAAGCTTGATATCGCAATGTCAGTTTTTTCAGATATGGATAAAGCTGGGTTTCTACCAACACCGTCTACCTATTCTTGTCTGTTAGAAATGCATGCTGCATCGGGACAAGTGGACTCAGCCATGAAGCTGTATAACTCTATGACCAATGCAGGTTTGAGGCCTGGGCTGAGCACGTATACATCCCTTTTAACAGTCCTAGCAAATAAGAAGCTTGTGGATGTGGCTGCCAAGATTCTACTTGAAATGAAAGCCATGGGGTTTTCTGTTGATGTGAGTGCCAGTGATGTTCTGATGATCTACATTAAGGATGGTTCCGTTGATCTCGCTTTGAGGTGGCTGCGTTTCATGGGTGCATCTGGAATTCGAACTAATAATTTTATCATTAGGCAGCTCTTTGAAACATGCATGAAAAATGGTTTGTATGAATCAGCTAAACCTCTGCTTGAGACTTATGTAAATTCTGCTGCAAAAGTTGATCTCATATTGTATACATCAATCCTGGCCCATCTCGTAAGATGCCAAGATGAACAGAATGAGAGGCATTTGATGTCAATCTTGAGTGCGACAAAACATAAGGCACACTCTTTCATGTGTGGGCTCTTTACAGGCCCAGAACAGAGAAAGCAACCAGTTTTATCATTTGTGAGGGAATTTTTCCAGGGCATTGACTATGAGCTGGAAGAGGGTGCTGCCAGGTACTTTGTAAATGTTCTTCTAAATTACCTAGTGCTCATGGGACAAATAAACAGAGCTCGATGTGTCTGGAAGGTTGCCTATGAGAATAAGCTCTTCCCGAAGGCGATAGTCTTTGATCAACATATTGCCTGGTCACTGGATGTCAGAAACTTATCAGTGGGTGCTGCTCTCATTGCTATTGTGCACACTCTTCATAGGTTCAGGAAGCGGATGTTGTATTATGGTGTTGTCCCAAGAAGAATCAAACTAGTTACAGGGCCCACCCTGAAGATTGTGATAGCACAGCTTCTAGATTCGGTCCAATCACCATTTGAGGTCAGTAAGGTTGTTTTGAGATGCCCAGGGGATTCTGTGTTAGAGTGGTTTAAGAAGCCAATTGTTCAACAGTTTCTTTTGAATGAACTTCCTTCTAGGGCTGATATTCTCATGCACAAGCTTAACACTTTCTTTCCAAGTTCAGCACCAGAAATTAGATCACTATCCCCGCCTAAATCATTAGTCATGGGGAAAGCCATGTAACAATTAGCAGTAGTGAGGATGATGTTCTTTTATTTTTTGTATTTCTATTATTCAGTGTTATTTCACTGTGCAGTTTTTGCTTTTCAGACCCATCATATTTTATTTATGCTATTTGTCTGTGCTGTTACCCCAAAACTTAAAATATAAGAAGTATTGTGGTTGGTGAATTGTGACTTGAGATATTGTAGATATCTAATATAGGTTTCTTAATTTGAAACAGTTTGTATGACCTATTATTGATCTTTTCCTCTGTGTATGAACTCAGTCGGTTATTTTAGCAGGCCTATACCTAGGAAAACATGTTTATATCTCAAACCCTTAATCCTGTTTCTGGTTATCATTGAGCAACTACTGAAAAATTTAATGATTTAATTAAGTGGTTTGATCAGTTTAGACCACAGTTTGTCCAATTTATCTGGGAGTTATGAAACCAAACATTTTAGACACAAACCAGTCACTCCCAAGTCCATATCTGCAACCCCTAGGGGGTGGGGGTGGGGGAACAGCCCCACACCACATTTGATTTTTAGGTGGTCGTCCCACTCAAAGGTTGTACCCAACCCATCACATCTAATTCAGTAATTCTTCTATGAATCAGCTGATTCTACGATCTGATTCCCATTTTATTGCCTGCAATTTGGTATCATCCCATTTGAGTGTGAATCGGGTGAAGGATGGCAACCACACCACTCTGAAGAAGATGATCTGGACTTCCTGTCCAGAGTCTCCAGGCATGCTGATCAACAAACGATAACAAGATTGAAGCTGTGAAGACCCCAGAGATCTGCAAATATACTGTTCCCAGATTATCACCAATTCAGGAGTGCAGAAATCAAAAACTGGAAGTCTTTGTTCAGAAGCAACCACTGATGGCTATGAGACAAAGATCAAAAGGCAATGTATGATTTGGTGGCCAAAGCAGCTCTCATTTTTGCACCCCAGTTCTGTTATACTTTTTGGCTAGTTCATCCGTTTGTCTTCTATTTCTCTCGACATTGCTGTAGCTGTTGCAGCTTCCACCGCAAGGTATTTTAAATTTTCAGTCTCTTTCTGTGAATTTTATCTGCAGGTACAAAATCCCCATTTGATTTTTTGTGTTTGTCATATTCTTCCTTGTTTTAAGCCTTGAATTAAGTTCACTTCAACGGGTATCAAGCTGGGCATTTTCATGTTCAATAGGAATGTCTTTGTTTGATGGATTAAAATGGGGTGGACAAAGAGGGTGGGATTTAAGGAAGTTTGTCTGCTGACGGGTCACCTAGCTGTTAGGCGTTAACCTGGCTTATGAAGGGGGTAAAACCTGGGAATTAGTTCAATACATGTGTTTGCTTTTGCTTTTCATATTGGTATTGAATCTGAAGAAATTGGAGATAATTTACAGCAATTTATGATCCGTCCCTGGCTTATGAAGGGGGTAAAACCTGGGAATTAGTTCAATACACGTGGTTGCTTTTGCTTTTCATATTGGTATTGAATCTGAAGAAATTGGAGATAAATTACAGCAATTTATGATCCGTCACTAATTAAATAACCCCATCATGGTTGCTGCAGTGTAGTGAACTCAAATCAAACTGAATTAGGTCAATACATGTGGCTGCTTTTGCTTTTCATATTGGTATCGAATCTGAAGAAATTGGAAATAAATTGCTTTGGAAATAAATGACAGCAATTTATGATCCGTCACTAATTAAATAACCCCATCATGGTTGCTGCAGTGTAGTTAACTCAAATCAAACTGAATGCCAGTTTATTTTGTTGGTGAAGATTCTAGTGCCGTTCTACTTGTATTGTTGAAGAAGCTCATAAATAGGGTGATGCTTTTTGTGACAACAGCATAGCCATGGCATTGGCATGATGAAACCTTGAAAAAGGTCTGGTGGAACTCCTGAAGATTCTGCATGTTAATGATTTACCAAGTCCGTGCTTAATTGTTGGGTTTATGTATCCATCAAACTCAGTTTACTTTAATTTGAAGATACATTGTTTAGTTTAATATTATCATATGTTACATAAAAGGACAAGCTATCTGTATCCTCAAGTTTTCACTTTAAATTGAAGTCACTGCAAGGGTCTGACTGGGCACACTTATCATATGAACATTGCTTTGGTACACCTAGATGTGTTTGATGTCAGGGTACAAGTATGAGAACCTGGATCGATTTATTCCACTGTGCATTTGGGTTCTCTGTAATTAACAAGCACAGGGAATAACTTGGGGTTTCAATGAGGATCCCTTGATCCCTTTAGCGTAAATTTCCCAGTCTGGACTAACTTATGGGGTATTATCTATTCTATCTGTTATACCTCAAAGGAAATCCTCTTCCCCTTCAGATTTCATGCCACTTTCTGACAAACCCCTGGGTTTGAGGCAGAAATCAATGGGTCTTCTGGTAATGAGATTGTAGGGAAATTCAGGCTTGGGTGATTGCCAAATTTTGCTCTGTTGGGTCCTTTTTCTCTCTTTCTTTTGTTAGAACTAGACTGGGTTGAACAATACAGAGAATGGTTGTTTGAGGCAGGGATAATGAAACTCATAACTCTAGATTTTAAGTTTAAAGTCCAGCATCATTGTGAAATTTAATTTTGGCTGATAGTCAAATTTTGCTCTTTTGTCTCTCTTTTTCCTCCCCTGGGATAGGAACCGGGTTGACCAATATTAGGTAACGGGAGATTGAGGCAGATCAAGTGATATTGACAGCGCTAGATTTTTAGCTTGATGTATAGCATTCTTATGTTCGTCTTGCATCCATCCTTGATATATTTGGACTTGAATTTGTTTTTGGTGAACCTGGCAATGAGTTTGGTGACTGAAGGATATATGCCTATCTTAAACCTTTCATATGTAATCCGTTGATGATTTAGTGTTGTCACATGTGCATTTACATGTGTAATATTCTAATGCCTTGTCGTTCTGGGAAATATTAATTTAAAGTTGTTTGCTTACATCTTATACTCAAATAATTATGTTAGAGGTGTGATTCTGGTGGCGCAGTAAGGCAGCTGCTATGCCAGTTTTGGCATCTAAATTGGTGCAGATTTAGGATTGAAGGTGTACTTGGGTGGTGAATCAAAGTTCCAAGCTCCGTCAGGAAAGAGGTATCATTTTCAGTTTGTGAAGTCCGTTGGACTCCAAAACTGATCCAATCTCAAACAAGATCTTGCAGTTGAGTAAGCACTGTAATGCATCACTCCACTGAGTAACTTCAACATGATTTGGTGGTCGATAGCTCTGAATTGGTGAATATAATCAGATGGCCAACGCCGGCTGTGCATGATGATGGATGGATTGCTCACATTGCAGCATTGCTTGTTGTTAAGTATCCAAAACCTCTTATGCACTTACATGTAGTACCTGCCATATGCACAATGGTGAGAAGTAGACTTCTCTTTGTGATTAAAATTGTACTTTGGTGTTGATTTGGCTGTTTGGAATTATGTTAAAGAACAGGTTAATGTTATGGCCTCCTGTTGGTTGGTTGGTTTATAATTATAAGTTATGGTTCAAGTTATTATTATTCAGTTGGTTAGTGAGGGTAATTATGTAACTTTGTATATTTCTTGTATATTTCACATTATTATAAATAGGAAGCTTAGGAGTCACATTGATTACCTAAGGATTCAATTATTTCCACATGGCATTAGAGCTAAGTTAAATTAGAATCGCAAAACCAAGGTTTTTTTTTCTCTTTCTTTTTCCTTCTTTCTTTCTTCCGCCTCTTTCTTCCTCTATTTTCGTTTCGTTTCTTTTCTTTTCTTTTCTTTTCTTTTCTTTCTTCCACCTCGACTCTCTATTTTTGTCTGTTTCTACCATAGCCAGCATTTTCACCTTTCCTTCTCCTTTTCTTCTTCCTTTTGTGTTCTACAACACCAAGAAAAAACTCTATTTTTTTTTGCTTCTCTCTTTCTTCTTTTTTTCTTTTTTTCTTTTGCTTATCTCTTTCTCGATTTTTTTTTTTTTTTTTGCCTCTGCTCGCTTTCTAGCTGTGTTTCGCCATTAACCGGCTTCTTCATCCCCCTCCTTTCTCCTTTGTTTCTCCTTTATTTCTGCTATTCTCTTCTCTATTGCAATGCAGATTTTTTTTTTTTTTTGAGTTTTACTCCTCTACTTTGTTTCTGCTAATAGCTGAAGTTTCTCCTTTGTTTCTACTATTCTCTTCTCTACTGCAATGCATAATTTTGTTTGTTTGTTTGTTTGTTTGTTTGTTTGTTTGTTTCTGTTGTTCTCTTTCTACTACAATGCAAAAACTTTTTTTTTGGGAGTTTTCTTCTAACAGCAAACCTGATTGGAGGGCAAGCATCCATGTAGTCAACCCCATTTAGTTGGGACAAGGCTTGTTGTTGTTGTTTTTTCTAACAGCAAGTTTTATGCAGTATTGATCAGAAAATTACTGCAACATTGAATCCAAAAAAACCCCCGCCCCAGAGAAATATTTTTTGACCTCTTACACCTTCCTGGGATATTTCAGAACTAGTTTGCTGCTTGTAGAACAACAAGTTTTATCAGATTTTTCTCCAGCATATTTGATCCGCCCTTCCATCAGGTTTGGTCAGAATTTTTAGCAAGTTTGATCAGAATTTTTAGCAGGTTTGATCAAAATTGTTTTTGGTGGTCTTGGTGAGTGGATTGAAGATGTGACTACACCGGATGTTTATGCAATTCCGACAAGTCATGAAAATTATTCCAACCTTCTATCACTCTCTGTTAGGTTCGATAAAACCAACTACTTGATCTGGTCTCGTTCTACCTATTTGACAATTACTGGAAGAGATCTAGTCGGTCATATTATGGGCACTAAACCAAACCTTTGACTGCTGGCATTCTTCAAGATAAGTGGATTTCACACGACTCTCTTATCATGCCATTCCTCTTGAATTCCATGCATCCAAATCTAGCCAGGGGATATTTATTGTTTGATACAGCAGCCCAGATTTGGAAGGCTACTAAAGATAATTATGGACAACTAGGGAATGATGCGCAGATCTATGAGCTACGAAAGAAACCTCATGAGACCACACAGAAAGAGCTGACAGTTGCCCAATACTATGCTAAATGACGCTCTCTCTAGCAAGAGTTAAACCATTATGGTGACTACCAACCGACTAATCATGATGATGTGGTTGCCTACAGGAAATATGTTGACAAAATTCGAGTGTATGATTTCTTGGTTGGCTTAAATGTAAAGTATGGTCAGATTCGAGTACAAGTTTTGAGTCGCTCCCCCTTTCGTACATTGGAACACTCCTATGCACTTGTTCATGTGAGGAGAGTCATCGTTTGGCTTTGTTACATAATCTTATAGTGGAAAAATTTGCTCTTTAGAGTGTGATTATCATGTGTCGGACAGAATCAGTCAAACATATAGTTAAGCGTGAGCGTTGCCACAAGCCCTATCATACCAAAGCCACATGTTGGAAATTACATGGGAAACCTACAGATTTTTAACAAAAAAGGGGCTCAAAAGAAGGGTAAACCCAAAGCTCATTATTCAGAAACTGTATCTACTACAACTACTTCAGATATTGGTTTTTCCCAAGAAGAGTTGCTTGCTCTAAGGCGCATTCTACAGTCGTCTACCGCTGCCACTGCCCCTTCCAATGCCTCGTCAACTGCACATTCTAATTCCTACCTTGCTACTTCAAGTACCGTATTTAACAGCTTCCATGCTTCTTCAGTTTCTGTTCCATGGATTATTGATATTGGAGCGACAAACCATATGACAATTTCTGCTTCTCTTTTCTTGAATTATTTACCTACCTCAAGGAAATATAAGGTCCATATAGCTGATGGTTCTTACTCTTCTATTGTTGGAAAGGGAGCCATACAACATTCATCATCCCTTTCTTTGTCCTCAATTTTACATGTTCCATCTTTTTTCTACTAACCTTCTTTCTATTAGTAGTCTTACCAATAGACTTGAATTGTATGGTAACATTTTTCCCTTCCTACTGTGTCTTTCAAGATCTAGTAACGAGGGAAGGAGATTAGATGTGGTAAACTAGACAAGGGCCTCTACTTGTTGGAATCGAATGGAGCCTCTTCTTCTGCTATGCTTGCTACTCCTCATCAGATCAATTTGTCAGTTCTCCACCAGTGACATTGTAGGCTTGGCCATCCCCCTATAGGTACTCTAAGAAAACTTTTCCCCGATTTAGTCTCATCTTGTCATAGGGAATTTTTTTGTGAAGCTTGTGTTTTTGCTAAACAGATTTGTTCAAGTTATTTGCCTTCTAATAATAATATAAGTTCTATTCCATTTATGTTAATTCATAGTGATGTGTGGGGGCCTTGTCACCGTATATCTATTACTGACCATCTTTTTTTGGTTACTTTTATTGATTGTCATTCTCGGTCCACATGGATTTATCTTTAAAAAAAAAAAAAAATAATGACGTTTTCCGATGTTTTCAAGATTTTTTATTATGGTTAAAACTCAATTCAATGTCACTGTGAAGGTCCTTTGCAGTGACAATGGAACCGAGTATAGTGAAAAAGAATTTCAGAGATACCTCTCTGATTCTAGCATAATACATCAGACTAGTTGTGTTGCTACTGCAACCCAAAATGGAGTGGCCGAACGAAAGAATAGACATCTTTTAGAGATTGCTCGTTCTCTTCTAATTGCCATGAATGTCCCCGACCAATATTGGAGTGACGCAATTCTCACTGTGTCATACCTCATGAATAGGATGCCTAGTAGAATCATTGACTTTAAATGCCCCAATGAGGTCCTTCAAGGGACATCTTCCTTTGTAGTTCTTCCAATGATATTTGGTTATGTGTGTTATGCCAGAACTTCAACCCACAAGAGTAAGTTGGAACCTCGTGGCCCCCGTTGCATTTTTTTGGGGTATTCTATTACTCAAAAGGGTTACAAATGTTACCATCCTCCTTCGAGGAAGACGATAGTGTCCATGGATGTCATTTTTAATGAGTTTACTCCTTATTATACACCTCTCCAAAGAGAGACTCAAAGAGCAAAAGTGTTTTTTTCCCACTTTTGATGTTCTTGTCACATATGGAGACCTATCAAACCTAATTCAGCCCTAGTTAGAGGTTCAAGAAGAGATTCCTGAATAGGGGGAGCATTCAACCAGCATACATGTAGATACCCAGTCTTCCCTTTCCCCATCTGAACCTTTTGAGGATCCTATTCGAGGGGAGACCACTCTTGTAAGGCACACTATTGAGGTCTTTCAAAGGCAAATTGACCAAAAGCAAGGATGTGCAAACCTATCAGAGGAAGAAAACCAATCGACAACAGTAGGTAGAGAAGGTTGACATGTTACCACTCCAATCTCCTAATCCAGATTTTGGTCTTGTAACTATCCCTAAGGTATCTTCTTTTTGACCTCCCTATTGCTGTTAGAAAAGGAACCAGATAGTGTACTCACCATCCTATAGCTAAATACGTTTCTTATGATTCTTTGTATGACTCCTACCAAGCTTTCATATCCTCTTTATCTACTGCATCTATTCCAAAGACTTGGCAAGAAGCCTATGGTAATAAAAATTGGAAGGCAGCAATGGTAGAGGAAATGCAGGCTATGAAGAAGAATGGTACTTGAGAGTTGGTTACTCTTCCTTCAGGGAAACAACCGGTAGGTTGTAAGTGGGTGTTCGTGGTAAAACAAAACATGGATGGTTCAGACAACCGATTGAAGGCTAGATTGGTTGCAAAAGGGTTCACTTATACTTATGGAATTGATTATCAAGAGACCTTTGCTCCTATTGCAAAATTGAATACAGTCAGGGTCTTGTTATCAATAGTTGTGAATCAAGATTGGGATTTACATCAATTAGATGTAAAGAATGCATTTTTGTATGGAGAATTGAAAGAAGAGGTCTACATGGAAATCCCACATGGATTCTTTGACAACAAAACAGAAGGGAAGGTTTGTCAGTTGAAGCGGTCAATTTATGGGTTGAAGCAATCTCCCCGGTGTTGGTTTGGATGCCTCTAAAAAGCTGTGACATCGATAGGTTACAAGCAAAGTAATGTTGATCATATTCTCTTTATGAAAAGGTTAGGAACTCACATCATGCTTCTTATAGTCTATGTAGATGACATTGTCATCAATGGGAATGATGGGGCAGAAATACAAAAGCTGAAGAGCTTCCTTAACAAGGAATTTGAGGTTAAAGATCTAGGGAAACTCAAGTATTTCTTGGGAATTGAGGTTGCTAGATCAGAATAAGGCATCTATTTGTCCCCAAATAAGTATATCCTAGACTTACTTTCAGAAGTGGGAATGTTGGGATGTAAAGCCATGGATACCCCAATTGAAACAGGCATTAAGCTTAAAGAGAAAGAGGGAGTACTAGTAAATAAAGGGAGATATCAGAGGTTGGTTGGAAAACTGATTTATTTGTCTCACACCAGACCTAACATTGCTTTCTCAGTAAGCCTAGTGAGTCAATTTATGCATGACCCATACTCGACTTATATGAATGTTGTTATTAAAATACTTCAGTATTTGAAATCCACACCAGGAAAGGGAATACTTTTGTCACCCTCAAATAATTTGGAAGTTGAAGCTTATATAGATGCTGATTGGGCTAGTTCACCAGACAGAAAATCAATAGCAAGATATTGTACATTTGTTGGGGGCAATCTAGTAACTTGGAGAAGCAAGAAGCAAAATTTGGTGTCATTGTCTAGTATAGAGGCCGAGTATAGATCCAGGGTTTGAGGAGTATGTAAACTTTTATGGCTTAAAGATCTATTAGAAGATATTGGGTTTCCTGTTACAAGTCCCATGATATTATATTGTGACAACAGGGCTGCTATTAGTATAGCTAATAATCCAGTTCAACATGATCGTACAAAACATATTGAGATAGATAGATTTTTTGTCAAAGGAAAGTTGGAACAAGGGCTAATATGCATGCCTTTTGTGAAATTTGGAGATCAAATAGTTGACATCTTTACTAAAGGATTAAAGGAAGGAGATTTCTACCCTATTTTGAGCAAGTTGGGCATGATTAATATCTATGCCTCAACTTGAGGGAGAGTGTTGGTTGGTTTAATTATAAGTTATGGTTCAAGTTATTATTATTCAGTTGGTTAGTGAGGGTAATTATATGACTTTGGATATTTCACATTATTATAAATAGGAAGCTTAGGGATCACATTGATTACCTAATGTTTCAATTATTTCCACACTTTCATTCTTCAGAGCTTGCTAGGAAAGTGAATTTATCATATTTTACTATTGTCCACACTACCATGCACTCAAGTGGATCAAAGAACTATCGGAAGAGTGTGTTCTTGTTCCAGCTTTGCTAATATTAGCTCACAACTTCAATAAATGGTGATGCGGTTGACAATAAGAGCCCTACATGCTTGCAATGAGCAACTCCACAGTAGTGTCCAGCACTGAGATGAAAGTAGCTGAGTCAATATTAGTTCTACTTTTAGGGTTTCCTCAACAAATGAACATCAAACCTAGAAGTTGGAAAGGTACTAAATTGAAACAGGATTAACATTTAAAAAGCTAATATTAGATACTTGATGTTTTTATCCTTGTTTGTAATGATATTGAATTAGTTTATCTATGTTCAATCACATGAAAATCAGAATTTTATTTCCTCTCCGCCTATTATAAGTTTCTCAATTATATATATACATCCTCATTGTCAATTTCCAAATGGTTTTCCCAATGCCCAGTTAGAATGCAATGTTAGAGACCGTAGAATGACAATACTCCAGCTATCCCTTAATTGGGATAGATATCATTTTCCCAGAAAGTTATTGCTTCTCATGACCATTGATTACTTTTCACACTCCAATAAGACAAAAGCCTATTTATCTGGAGGGAAAAACATGGTTGTGGTTGTGAAGTCCAGTGTGCTCCGGATTTTGCTTCAGCGCTGGGCATTAAATGCGCAGCGCTGAGCTGCGAACGGCCTAGATGAAGCCTCATGGTATAATTTAGTGTGAATCGTTGATCTTCAACATGTGAGTTTACATCAGTTTTAAGTGAAGTAACCAGTTCTGCTCATGCAGTTCAGTTAAGTTTGTTTCAAACCAAACCGGTTCATATCCTTAGAGCCAAATCGAAATATTGTTTCCCTCTTCTTCTCCATTCTCGTTCGAGCTGAAACAGAAAACAGGGGAGAGAGAGAGTCTAGAACGAGAGTCCGAAGCCCTAAACTTGGAGGAGAGAAAGTCTGCGAACGAGAGTCCGAACAAAGCTTCGATCCTGGTTTTTCAAATCGACGAACTACCCTCGTCTTCTTCATTGCATTGAGAAGCAATCTAAGAGGAGAGAGAAAAAGAGATCTCAGTTGTGCAAGGGTTTTTCCGACGAACGAACTAAGGAGAAAGAGAGAGAGCTTGCGAACGAGAGGAAGCCGTTCCTGCATCAGCTTCTTGCTTCTGCTTCTTGCTTCTGCTTCTTGCATCTGCTTCTTGTGTTTGCTTCTCAAACCCTAAAGGGAGCGTGTCTACTACGAAGGAGAGGAAGAAAGAAGTTAGGGTTCTTGCATCTGCTTCTTCATTCTTAAATAACCAAACGAGAGGTCTGCGAACGGTTCCTTGATCGGACGACACACAGGGTCTTTAGGGAAAAGAAAAAAAAAAGAAAAAGAAAGCTTAGGGCAACCTGCATTTCGGTTCCTTGGTAAGCCATAAAATCGAACAAGTTTCCTGTTTTTTAACTAGGAAAGGTTTTCTATTGATGCTGTTATTGATGTCAAGTAATTATTTCGCTATGTTTAAATTTGGAAGCTCAGAGATACCCAAGGAGAATCCTTTCTTGGGACCTGATAGCACTCGTATCAAGAAAAAACAAGGAAGCTTAGGTTTACAATTTGGTCTTGAAACTTTGTCATATTTTGTCAAATGCTAAGATGACATGCATTTTTTTATTTATTATTTGATGGAATAATTCATTTTTGATCATAGTATTTTTGGATATAATTCATATTTGACCAGATTCTCCCTCCAAAGATATCATTGTAGCCTTCTTCCACAACTAGCAACATGATTGACAAATCCTAGTGAAGAAATTTGTAGTTGATTTTGTCTTCTTGTGTCATGGTTTTTCTCTCATATTGTGAAGCTTTACAAATTTAATTAACAGATTTTAACTATTTAAGTTTTTGAGTATTATCCTTCTTGTATGTGCTAGACTCTGACATATTTTAACTATTTAATTTTTTGAATATGATCCTTCTCGTATGTGCTAGACTCTGACTACTATTGTCACATCCACCCAGCCGGTATCCTATCTCGCATACCCGGGATGTGATCCACAGCCCGAAGATCCAGATCGAGCGGCCATGCCTCCCACATACACGATAACATAATCATGAACAATATAATCAATGTATAAAGAACTAATAGATAGATCAAAAGAATAAGACAAGATAGATAATCAGAGTGTGGAAACATTTAAGTATCAACTTCAAAGTGATAACATCTCAAAGAGAAGGAGTGATCAGAAGTCACTCCTTCACAAATAGCGGAAGCAGTAGTAAATCAAGTTTAGTTACAGACAATATCATAAATAAATCCATAAAACCGGAGAGAGAAGATCCCAATGATTACGGCCATCCAGGGAAATGGGGCCTACACATAGGTTTCTTCTATCCTAATGAAGACTCCTCGAGGTATGGATGAAGTTTACCCAACGTGGCCGCTCCCTCACAAGAGTGGGGCTAACCCTGGAACGAACTATAATCCTCCTCGGCACCGCAATCCTGACTCTCTCATAGTAGCCATCACCCGCAGGGTAGTATGCGGGATCATAGCTCGGGTCGAGGACGCGCCATCAAGATCGCAGCACTGCAGGAAAATCTAACAAATTGCACAAAAAGGAATGAGTTCAAAAGAACTCAAGCAAGGCAAGTCGTTTCACAATACACGGTCCATTTGATACAATTCACATACGATGCAATATGATATGAGGCAAAATGAAATATGATTCTATATTAAGTATGCCGGTCTCTAAGGTAGACATGCTTTAAGCCATAGCACCATACTCCTTTGGGTCGTCAATTACACCCCCTCAATCATAAGATATCTTGGGTCCGCCCGGGAAGTTCGGTAAGGTCATCTCATAAACCATGGTTGGGGAATCGACCATCGCCTCTCACATCACCGTTTGGTATAAGTACAGGCGCATGTCACGGTAAAGCCTAGCCCAATGCAAGTCATCTACTCGGCCATATCATGTCGGATCCATATACGTCCATTCCTCGCCCCGGCGATCCTTTCCGGTATCCTTCACACTAGAGTCAAGGATATTACTCACCGGACTCACCAACCCTATTGGTCATCCACATATAGTAAACGGGAAGCTTTCACGTCCTCTCACGGATTGGTTACCGGTCTTGAGCGCCCGTGAGCCCAGGTCTATCCATATGCAATCCTACCAATAAATGGCCCCTTTCGAGTATCCGCAATATAGTTCAAGCCCTCTCACGGAGTGGATACCGGTCTTGAGTACTCTTGTTCATATTCTACCACGGGTCGTTCGGTCTCAATACCCTTCCGATTCGGGTCGATACGACAAGGAAAATATCCTAACCATACACCTAGACAACCCATATATGTCACCCAATGACCCGGGAAAGTGTCGATAGGCACCATCGGAGAACATCCCATACTATTCCCTCCGATGCCCAAGGACAGAAGTGTCGAAAGGACACCTCCCAATCCCAAGTCATACGTAATCAATCATAAGCTCAATCTCATCATATCATACTTGAATCAATAATTCATCATATAAACAATGTATATCATAACATGATTGATCATATTTAAATTCATAAAGCATAATTGAACATGGTATTCTAAATAATATATGACATTGTATTACTGATAAGAAACATTTAACAGTCATGTATGGTAAAGGAATACTCATATTAACATAATCATTAACTTCCCATAATGTAAGCATGTTGATGTAATTAACATACTTAAGTTAACGACCGTCCTTACCTTAATCAAGTTGTAATTAAATTCAAGGATCACCAAGAATGGTTCCAAGTCGGTGTTGACACCCTAGATAACATACAAGCAACATCGAGAAGAAAACATTCAAATCGGGGTTCAAACGGATCAATTCGGCTGAAAACAGGCTTTAACAACTCTTGGTTGATCGCTTGGTCGATGTCGGTCCTAGCAATCGACCAAGACTTGTTAACCGGGCAGCAAAGGAAATGTGATCGAAGCGCCCTTCCACCGCTCCGATTGACATGAAATTTGGAGGGCATGTTTATAACAAGAAGAGGATATTGCACACCAATTTTCATGAAGATCCAACGGTTCAATCAAAAATGCCCAATTCGAAATATTAGGTTCTATATGGTAATCCTCAAGAATCAAAATGGAATTTATAGAAATTGTAAAGGATGGTAGGAATCAATCAAATAAAGGATAAGAATTGAGTTAGAGTCTTAATTTCAATATAGTCTAAGCTTATCATGCAATTACATATCGATTTGAATCAATTAGGCTAGATTGAATAGAATCAAAGTGATGAAGTGAAATTAATCTTAATTGAATCATAGCATATCATGAGTGAAGATGTTTAAGGAATTGGAGAGGGGCAACTCATGGTTGAGTGTTTGCAAGATTGCAGCACTTCAGCCATGGTCTCAAGATTATCAAATGATAGGGAAATGAATAGATTAGAAGAGGATAGAAAGAATCATACCTTGGATTGATGATTAACACATACACCAATGATTAGAGTCAAGATTTTCCCAAACTTCAAAGAATAGCCCAAGAGAGTGTCCAACCTCGAGCTCTGGAGTGCCAATGATTAGGTTAGGTCCTCATTCACGAGTTCCAAGAAGGTAGCGGCAAAATGGGAAGAGATTTCATGAATATTCGGATTTCATGACTCTTGGTCGATTGTCAGTCGACCAAGCATTCGACCAAGCTATGACAGCAACTTCGGGAGAGGATTCGGAGGGCTATACAGGGTCAAATCGAGTGGGGTTTTCTCCTACAAGTCAATCAACAAGTCTAGTTTCAGAAAATACCTTCGGATTGATCATGGGATTCCGGGAAGGTCTTCAACTAATTCAATCTTCGTCGATGCGCAGATTCTCACTCAAAACTGACAATGTGTTCAAGTAAGGGGCATCATCGTCAATGTCCATAGGCTCTGCTTCTAGCATCAAATCATCAACTAAGAGGGCCCACAGGTCTCTTCTACCACCGCTTCGGGTCTTTGGACCTGCAACAGTATAAAATCCGGGCCGGGTCAGGGTTAGGATAAGGCCGGATTTTACAACCATTCTCCTCGTCAGTTTCCTTGTCGACAGGCCATTATCCTCATCTTTTTCCTTGTGTAGCAGCATTTATCTTTTTGTTGAATTGAGAATGACTTTGCATATGATTTGTAACAAGTGATCACTTTGTGCATGCTGTCTACTAGACATGTTGGTTTTGTGAGAGCAACAATTTGATTGCAATATTTAGGGTTTTCTAATTCAAGTTGCAGATGGATACTTCCAAGCTTTATTTGCTATGTTTAAATAAATTTTGGTTTATGCAATATATATTGTTGTCATTGAAATTGAGGTGAACCATTTTATATTGCCTCTTAGTTCATATGTGTTACTTGAGTTTCATACTTTGGATTGTTGTTAAGCTAATATGTTTTGTGATCTATGCAGCAAATACTAAATCCACGATGGCTCCGAAAGCAGCGATGAAGGGAAAAAAAATAAGGGCACAAAAAGGAAAGCAACCAGTTGTGGATGAATGGTTTGTGCAGCCGGGGGCTAAAGAAAGGTTTGAGACCCTAAAGAAGCAAACAATAGTAGAAGGAAGGGAGGTAGAAACAAAATCCTTTCAAGCTGTAGGTGTATGTGATATGCTTAAAGGGATAGGTTGGGAGAGCATGTTGCATTTAAAAGCCAAGTGTTATCTTGAGCTAGTTAGGATTTTTTATGCAAATTTTCATTTTATTGGGCAGCAAGAAGACTTGAAAGCCATCTCCTATGTTAAAGGGACTCGCATTGAGCTAGGTATTGATAACCTAGCTTCCATTCTTGAAATTTCAGATGAGGGTCCTTGTCTCTTTTGGGAACCTAGAAAGAAATTTAAGCACTTGGTTAATGTTGATACCACGTTTAGTGATATTATGGTAAATTATACAGGTGACACCAGCATCACCCGCATCAAGGAAAACAGTTGAAACCTATTCCCCACATGTTGAGCCACATCATCCAACACAACATCATCCCCCGTAAGGGTCATCGTGAGTCCATAAATTCTTTTCAAGCCTATGTGACCCATTGTGTTCATAGTTTGAAGCATCTAAACCTGCCCTTCATCATTCTTCGGATGATGCAATGTGCTTTAGTGACACACAATCGTGGTCTACCATACAGTAGAGTCCTAAGTTACATATTTAATGTATCTGGAGTTGATGGTAAGGGGGAGGAACCTTCTAAGGAGAGAGAAGTTATAATTTGTTGTAACAAATTTTCTTGTGGAGAAGTGGCAGATTTTCAAAACCCTCCTCCAGATGTAGGAGCACATCCTCCAGCAAATGAGGAGTCACACTTCACACATGCTCAGTTGTTGGCTTTTCAACAGCATATGGATGGAAGATATGCAAAATTGGAGGATCATGTGCTTTATATGCGTCATCAGCAGGACCAAATGGCTCGTCAGCAGGATCAAATGGCTCGTCTGCTGGACCAAATGGCTCACCACTTGCAGATTCCGGTGCCCACAAGATCTCCATCAAATTCTACATCATATTTTGAGTAGGAAAACACAAAGTATTGAGTGCAATACTGGTTCATATTGATACAGTAAGTAGTGTTTAAATGTTTTGCTTTTAATCTCTTATATTGATCTGTTTGCTTTAGAACTTTGTCATGTTGTCATTTATATGAAGATAAATATAGTGAAAATCGGTTCGGTTACTGTTCAAGTAGAATAGATGGTAGGGAAGTGGTTTTCTTTTTGAGAATATTTTGTCTCTGAAAATGTAGTAAGAAGAGGATGCTAAAATAAATACAGTAGGATAAAATGGTTGGGGGGAGGGGGTAATGGTCATGTCTAGATATGTGTTTAATGGTTTTGTGAAGTTGTGCTAGCATTGATTGTGTAACTATGTAGGTTCTTTTTATTGATTATTACCTGATAAAATTATGCTGCAGTTAAACTCTATTCATAATATTTTAGTACATTGAAGAGTGTTTGTAGCTATTTTCTCTATCACCATGATGTTATCAAATAGTCTTACAAAAATAGAACCATGCCGAGGGCAATTTTAGAAAGAAATCTCTCAAACATGCTTGTCATTTATGTCATGAGATGAATATTAAGTTGAAAAAACACTGAAGGGTCCCTAAACTACTCCTAACAACATGATGGGCTGAAATAATTTATTTTATGTCATAGTACAATAGTTTATCTGGATAATTGGGTTTAGTCTGCAAACCAATAAATAGGTGGAGGAGTGGAATCTTAGTATTTATGATTGTCATATGCATTTGGCATCTGAGAGCAACTGCATTTGCCTTGACTCTTTCCATTTATGAAATAAGGAGGAATGGAACCTAATTTATTATTATTTGGGCACCTCAATTGGTTACTCTGAATAGCTCCTATGGTTAAGATGCTCTAGTCATGTACCTGAGCTTCATTGCTAGTAATTGTGGCTCTTGGGTCATCAAGGGGAGTATTAGATTGTCAGATTTTTGGGGCTGTGTAGTTCAATTATTTAATTTATACATATATATTCAATATGAAATATGGGTGAATCTTTATAGGGACTAATTGTTGGAGTCTTGGAGAAAAGTTTGATTGTTATAAGGTTTATTCTATTGTTTTTTTTTTCCACCTAGTTTTGGGATCACTATAAGATGGATGTGGCATATTTCTTACAGTGACCTGAAGAGAAATCAACCGACAACTATATGAAATCTAGTGTTTCTAACCTTTCTTACTCTCCTTCAAATTTTTGTGATGTTATTTATAGTTTTTGGTTCAATTATTACTAGTATCACTATGCTATGGCTGTATCTCTTCCTATCATGAAAATGAAAATTCTTATTTTGAGTTTTATAGTGGCTTTTCTTACTTTTTATTCTCAACTGCAAAGTATGGATTGCTAGCGTCGGTGATCTCCATTGTGGTATTGTTTATATGCATGGTTGCCACCCCCTTCAAAATCCAGTGCGGGAAAAGGAAGCAAGAAGAGGTGTTGGGAATCTATGTTGAGGAACCAGCTCCATGAAGTTGTTTGTAGTTCAAATTTTGGAAAGAAGATGTCAGCTTCATGACTAGTGTTTAGGGCATACTATTTATTAAATGCTTAGTTTTATTTTTTGTATTCCTGGTGAGAACTTAATTTTTTTTTGGTAGTTTGCTCCTGCATCTTTTACCATCGAGATTCAGTTTTTGGTGTGAAAGGTGAATCTGAATTGAGTCATGCTTTGTATCGCTATGGTTACTTTCTGCAAACTGGTTAAAGACTAATTTTATTATTATTTGGGCACCTCAATTGGTTACTCTGAATAGCTCCTATGGTTAAGATGCTCTAGTCATGTACCTGAGCTCATTGCTAGTAATTGTGGCTCTTGGGTCATCAAGGGTTGTATTAGATTGTCAGGTTTTTTTTGGGGCTATGTAGTTCAATTATTTAATTTATACATATATGTTCAATGTGAAATATGGGTGAATATTTATAAGGATTAATTGTTGGAGTCTTGCAGAAAAGTTTGATTGTTATAAGGTTTATTCTATTGTTTTTTTTTCCACCTAGTTTTGGGATCGCTATAAGATGGATGTGGCATATTTCTTACAATGACCTGATGAGAAATCAACCGACAGCTGTGATGAAAAGGCATGGTGTCGTTTCACACCCCCGTTATTATTTTGATCATGTTGTTCCAAGTAATTTGGTTATGCTCACTATTTGTTAACTGTGATACTGTGGTGCAACTTAAGTTTTTCTATCGGAGTATAATCCATTAATTTGGATCTCCAAAACTTGCCACATGAGTTACTCAAAGTAAAATGAAATAAGTTTATTCCTAAGAATAGCTCATTTAGATTGAAACCACATTAACTTTTACGTTACATGGGGAAAAACCAACCCTAATTTTGTACGCAATAGACTTCTTACCAAACAAAATTAACACCCAATAAACTACTCTATATTTAATTTAAAAAAAAAAAAAAAAAAAACAAAATCCTTTCCACACATACACAGATGTTTATCAGATAATGATTCAATTTGGCCTCTAAACCTATGCTTGGGATGGCATCAGATAGCTAGCTTTTAATCTCGGTGTTTCTCATCTTTTAATTTTAGAGTGAATATACTTTGTGCTGAAGTAGAGACAATCACAAGTGCCTCACTTTTTCTCTTCATCACCAATTTTCATCCTTCAAAATTTGGTTTCTTTGAAAAAACAACCCAAATTGTTAAATATAAAGGATATATGCCCATTTTAGTGAAACGCACCGTGCCTTTTTAAATATAGAGGATATATGCCCATTTTAGTGAAACCGCATGGTGCCGTTTCACACCCCCGCGAAATGGCACCACGCCTTTTCGTCACTGTGAGGAAAAGGCATGGTGCCTTTTTGCAGGTGTTGGAAACGGCACCATGCCTTTTAAAATTTTAAAAGGATATATGTCCATTTTAGCGAAACGGCATGGTGCCGTTTCACACCCCCGCGAAACGGCACCATGCCTTTTCATCACTATGATGAAAAGGTATGGTGCCCTTTTGCAGGCGTTGGAAACGGCACCATGCCTTTTTAAAGTTTAAAGAATATGTGCCCATTTTAGTGAAAAGGCATGGTGCCGTTTCACACCCCCGCGAAACGGCACCACGCATTTTCGTTATTGTGATGAAAAGGCATGGTGCCGTTTCACACCCCCGCGAAACGGCACCACGCATTTTTGTCATTGTGATGAAAAGGCATGGTGCCCTTTAGCAGGCGTTGGAAACGGCACCATGCCTTTTCAAAGTTTAAAGAATATATATGCCCATTTAAGTGAAACGGCATGTTGCCGTTTCACACCCCCACGAAATGGCACCACGCCTTTTCGTCACTGTGATGAAAAGGAATGGTGCCCTTTTGCAGGCATTGGAAACGGCACCATGCCTTTTTAAAGTTTAGAGAATATATGTCCATTTTAGTGAAACGGCATGGTGCCGTTTCACACCCCCGTGAAACAGCACCACACCTTTTCGTCACTGTGATGAAAAGGCATGGTACCCTTTTGCAGGCGTTGGAAACGGCACCATGCCTTTTTAAAGTTTAAAGAATATATATGCCCATTTAAGTGAAACGGTATAGTGCCATTTCACACCCACGCAAAACGGCACCATGCCTTTTTAAATTTTAAAGGGGTGTATGTGGAACCGGGTTTTTTTTTGGGGGGGGGGGGGGGGGAGGGTGGAGGGGGGGGGGGAGGTTGGGGGGGGGGGGGGGGGGGGGGGGGGGGGGTGGGGGGGGATGGGGGGGTGGGGGGATGATACCCCATACTTGAAGACAATGTTCGATATAGGAAAGAGACTACGCCTTGATGAAGAGAAGATTGGTTGATGACCTTAGAGCTTGGTGGGATATGATTTAAAGCCATTTTTCATGCTAGGTAAGTTATAGAATATGTGTTTAAAGTTTCGTTTGATTCCGAGTAGTGGAAGACCCTCAAATCCATATTTTTGGCTTTGCTGTCAGCCTGGGTCAACTGCTTGGGTCGATTGGGCTAGGCTACCCAGCCAATTGACCCAGAGATGCTGAACTCGAATAGAATCTTCTGTTTAGGTTATGTTGCTATATATACCCCATGACTTCGTGATTTTAGTATCCCTAGCCTCCAAAACACTTAGAGAACGAAGGGAAACCATCTCCAAGCCTCCAAAGGTGAAGAAGAACACCTAATCTTGCAAACTTGCTAGTTCTCTCTCTTATTTTTCAATCAAAGGTTAGTATTCAATCTTTTGTGTTATTGATTCATTCTTTCCATGATCACTCTCATCTTTGAACTGAGATTTATGATGAAGATGCTGCAACCTTGTAGTCATATCTTTACAATCTCTTTTCATTCTCTTAAGCCATGATCATCTCATTCATTCTTAATATGATTTTTATGATTTCTTCTTAAAACATGATAATATTCTTATTTTGATTTAATCTAGCATATTAGATGTCTCTCCATGATTATTCATACCTCTGATCTACTGTGTTCTTGTACTAGAATGAGATCTTGTCATCTCTAGTTCATATCTTTCGTTCATAGCATGTTTCCAATGAAAACCATGATTTTTACCAAAATAGAAACTATGATTTCAAATTAGTAAGTAATAGTTTTAATGGTTGTTTGATGTCTAAAATATGATTTTTAGTCTTAGACTACTGTGTTAGACATTCTCTCCAAGTTTCGTCGCATTCCGGATTGTTTAGCATAGGTTTCGGATCAAGATTCCCTTTTTATTTTCGGATTTGTCGTTGGGCAGACTGCTTGGGTCAACTGACTCAGTCAACCCAGCCAATCAACCCGCAAAAGCAGAATTTGATTTCTTTGTCCGATTCGATTCGATTGATGCTCATTCTTTTAGGACTACTTCCTAATGACTGTATGATGTTATTCTAGGGTTTGTTTGCTAAATTTGGATTCATCCTCTTGTTTGTCCGGAATATATTCGAATCTATTTAAGGTAAGGAAAGTTGTTACCATATTAACATAGATTGCATAGATTTAGTTTCTAATTTGGGAACTACTTAGATTTGCTACTGTTATGTTAGTTTCTATTATGATATGAATGTTGTAAGTACAGTAGGATCTTATTTCCTTATTTACTTTATGTACTTGGATCATGTATGAATACTTATTCATGTATGTTGTTCATTATTTCGATATTGTCTTATTATACTCTTTTGTTTGATGAGATATCTGTCGTGGATGATATGACTGAATTATGATTGTGATTGTTTAGGTATGATTTGGGATTGGGGAATGTCCTTTTGACATTTCTGTCCTTGGACCTCATTGGGAGTAGTATGGGATATTTCCAATGTTGCCCTTTGACACTTTCCCTGATTATTGGTTGTCATACCTAGGATTTGTCTAGCAGTGTTTGGCTAGGTTATACCCCTATTATATCAGACTCGATTCGGAAGGGTATTGAGACCGAACGACCCGTGGTAGCAATGGGGATTCATGGGTGCTCAAGAGCGGTGAGTTATATCCGTGAGGGGACATGAATCACATTGTGGGGGCCATTTATGGGTAGAGTTGCATATGGATAGACTTGGGCTCATGGGCGTTCAAGACTAGTAACCAACTCGTGAGAGGACATGAGAGCTTCTCGTTTACTATATGTGGATGACCTATAGGGTTGATGAGTCCGTATTTGAGAGAGTCGGATATGCTGACTCTAGTGTGAAGGATACCGGAAAGGATCCCGAGAGGGGAGGAATGGATGTATCTGGATCTGAGTTGATGTAACTAAGTAGATGACTTGCATTGGGCTAGGTTTTACCCTGATATGCTCCAATACTTAGACCAAACGGTGATGTGAGAGAGAGGTGACTTAACCCCCAGCCATGGATTGTCCAAGATGGATGAAGGACCCTTTGCCAACCGAGGATGAGTGAATTGAGACCTACCCAAAGAAGTATGGTGCCATGACTTAAAGCATGTCTGCCTATAGAGACCACTATACATAGAGTTAGACTCATACATGCATTGTCTGTCTCATATCATATCATATGGTGCTTTGCTTATGTTATCATGTTATTTATGCTATTATGGAATAACTTGCCTTGCTGAGTTTCTTTTGAAACTCATTCCTTTTGTACAACATGTTTTGTTAGATTTTTCTGCAGGCCCTGATGGCTATGAAGCGCAATATGAGGAAGCGCAAGATGAAGAAGCGTACCATACGCAAGGTGTTGGCGACTACGAAGATTACCTTGAGGATTCCTCGAGTGGTCTCACCGGTTACCAAGATTAGCTCTACTGTGGAGTGGGAATGTTTGAGCGTTATCGATGAAGTCTATGTTTATGAAGACGTTCTTTACAAAGTAGAATAGACTTAGCTTAGTTAGATTATATCTTTCTTTCTTGTCTTTAGAATCAGTTGTAATCTCCTTTGACTTTTGATCCACATTCCGCTGTACTCGTGGAGTGAGATTCCGCCTCACTCTACATTTGACTTTGTATATCTATTGGTATCTTTTCCGCACTTTGATGATTATCTCGTTACTTTACTTTGATTCATTTGAATAATATTGTTAACCTTGATTTAGTCTTGTTCTTGATTGTATTATTGTGAATGTGGGAGGTTGATTTACAAACTATTGGATCTTGTGGACTATGGATCACACACTCGGGTATGCCAGATAAGGTACCGGCTGGGTGGATGTGACAATATATGTCATTTTAGTGAAACGGCATGGTGCCGTTTCTCACCCCAGCGAAATGGCACCACACCTTTTTATCATTGTGATGAAAAGGCATGGTGCCTTTTTGCAGGTGCTGGAAACGGCACCATGCCTTTTAAAATTTTAAAAGGATATATGTCCATTTTAGTGAAACGGCACCACGCCTTTTCGTCACTTGACCAAGATGTGCTCTTTTCTATTTTTTTTCTCCCCATTTTTTATGCTTTTTTATTTGTGGTTGGGACTTGCAAGAGAGCATTAATCAAGTTCCCAAGATGTAAATAAGCTCTGGTGTTACGCAATATGCACGTTATCATGATCATGAGTGCTCTACCACACCATTCAAGCCATGTCCATTACAACAACACAACCCCACGAATCATTTCTTAATCAACCCCGAATTTGGAGTTGAAGGTAAATAATTGACAAATTCTATTTCACCCACGACAAAGACATCGTCATTATAGAATTCCAACTGTCTGTTGAAGCCTTTCAACCCTGCAAGGATAATGAAGCGTCCAGTAGGAGGTAAGAAAAGGCGTGGTGTCGTTTACCTTCCTACTGTCCATGGAAGCCTTTACTCTTCTTTTTTTTCCCCTCACCCTTCATCACAACCACCACAGCAGCAACCAAGCCTACATCCTGTCCCAAACCTTCCCATCCCTGCAACCCCAGCCCTGCCCTCTCTATTGTACAACCACCACATTACACTGCAACTCCTGTAACCAGCCCCATCTAAAACCCACACTAACAAGAAAACAATAGAATTTCCATTAATAATTTCCTAATTCAAGCACAACTAGTGAAGCCTACTTATAGGCTTATAGCTTGGCTAAGCTTCACAAAATAAGACATCTCAAAAGTTGATCACTATAGCTCGAACCTAGCATTAATCCCTGGTTATGTGTCATCTACCAAAACAATATCATCAGCAAAATGCATAAAACAAGGAATTGACCATAGATCCAAAATGGGTACCTAGCATGAACCTGAAGAATGACCTTACGAACAAAATATCATTCTCAAATTTGCTTCAATCAAGTTACAAAATACATGTCCAGAATTTGTATGAACAATTTGTAGTTCTATTTCCTCAAATCATAATATTACATTTCCAACATACGAAATGGTTACAAACAGAGCCATTTGAAATGGTTACACACAGAGCCATACGAAATGGTTACAAACAGAATTTGTATGAACAATTTGTAATTCTAGACTGCTTCCTGTGCACATACTTCACTGCTGCGATTTTAGAAATGCGTTCACGGCAGTTCACTTGCAGTGCATCAACATTAGCTTCAACCTATGTTCCAATCAAAGATAAACTTGTGAGAAGTTCACAATTCGCAGTACTACTGCTATGCTTCATGTTTTTGAATACAAAAGTCTGGAATCATACACCTAAACTAGGGTACAAAGTTGAAGCATAAAAATGACAAAAAGAAAATATGCTTTACAAAGCAATGGAATATAGCATTGTTGGAAAGAACATACCAGAGGATTTTGAGGCTTCAGGTCCCTATGGCAAACTCCAGGAACACTGTGCATATAACTTGGGCCCCTAAATAACATACAAATCTAAAAGAGTTAGATATGTAAGCCTCACAAGGGAAGTTAGGCGGTATGTAAACTAAGAAACAAAACCGAGATATGACTAGGAACACCACTCCAGTCAGCTAGGCTAAAAAAAATCGTAAACATACTCCACTAAAAAAGAAAATAAACCAAATGGTAAAGGAAACTCGTTCCAGCCGTAGCTGTGATTGGAATCTTAGAGATCTTGAACTTCTAAATTAAGCGTTCAAACAAAGACTGGACTGGTAAAGAGTCATAGTCCAGCCATGCTTTACAATATCATAATAAACTTTAGGATGAAAAACTCCAAACAACCACCCAAGATCCTAGTTTTAAGAACCTTGAAATGCGAATCCCTTGGGTGGCTGCATCATCCTGTTCAATAATAAAATTTCTTTCGACTCTTTTAAGCATATGATAATAATGCCCAAAAACTGACATGATTTAGAGGGAGGGTATGAAGCTTGAAACTACACTTTAGGTTAAAATCCAAACATTGACATGATTTAAAGGGAGGGTATAAAGCATGCGTGGCTGGCAATTCTGCCTGAAAAGCATGTCTGGGAACACCACTCCAGTCAGGTATGTAAACTCTTAAGGAACCTTAATTTAGTTATGTAAACTAGGAAACCATATACCGAAGAGTATATATAAATGTTTACATGAGTAGAACCTTGAGATGGATATAGTTGATCAACTATGCCAAACACTGTTGAACCCTGTGAGGTACCTATTTGCTATATAATCCAACAACACATATAAACAACATTATGGTAATTTAAAAGAAAAAATATATATTTTTTAATAGTAATTTTAAATGAATTTTTGTATATATATTATACTTGTAACAATGACAAGAAACTAGACTATGGCATATCTTCATATCCACCATACAAACCCAATGTGGTCACTGAAGATGGTATTTCGGATGATGGTACGTCGATGGAGCTCTGTTCTTCCACTGGCTTTTTCCTTCTATTTTTGTTTCTGCCTTTTTCATACCATGGCTTCTTTCTCTTTAATCCACCTTTTTGAGATTCTTTCTTTTTAAGGTGTAGTTGTGTATATGTTTCAACAGATTTTGTTGAAACATGGTCAACATGGTTTACACCAAATTCATCTTCAAGCTCCTGATTTATCCCATTAGCATGCCTATCGAGTATCTTAAGTCCAACCTTTGTATTACATGCTTCATTAAGAAGTTCCAAATAATTGGGAACCATCATCCTATACCGCTATAAGTGACTTAGTTTGTCATTTACTTCAATACCTTCCATTTCTCTCCTGTCATTTAGGGACAATATTCTTATCCCCTTCATCCATCTCATCAAAATATATCTTTTAGGAATGGAGTTTATTTGTAAGTAACCTAAGACTTTCAAGGCATGACTACAAAGGATGCCTTCTCTCTCAAATAGTCTACAACTACATGTCATACTCCCCTCAGCTGGATTATGCAACACTTTGTGTTCCTTTCCAATCTTATGTTCACACTCACTTTCTTCCAATATCACATAATGATAATTTAGATCACTTACACTCTTGGATTTGATAACATGGCTAAGATTCAAATCATACTCCGTCTTAAACATCTTAAATATATTTGGAGTATATACTCTGAAAGCTTCTTTCAAGACACCTATCTTTGAATGGAAACCCCCAAGTATGGTATTTCGTGCATCAAACTCTTGTTTTAGTTCATTGGCACGTTTTGCATCGACAACATTTTGAAAGTATTCCATAAATCGTATAAGATCAAAACTGGACTTCAGACATTTTTTCAGATCCGCATTGATGCTTTCAGCAAGTTGTGTGCTCCTCACACCTATTGTGAAAAGTTCATGCATGTAACAACATGCCCATTTTTCTTTCAATATATATGTCTTATCCAACCAAGAAGTGTCTTGAAGCCGAGGATTGTCTCTCAAATTCTTCCATGCATTTTCAAATTCATCAACTTCAGTGTACTCCCAAATGCATTTTTTCAAACAGTTGCTAAATAATGAGTTTTCATGCATCATATACCCGAGGTGTTTCTTTGCATTTTGCAAAAGATGCCAACAACACAATGCATGATGGGTACTATGTGAAACCTCTGCTATTGCCCTTGTCATTGCAGCATCCTGGTCAGTGAATAGGATCTTCGGCTTCTTCTGACCATTACTTCTAAAGAAAGTCTCAAATAACCTCTTAAATGATTAAGTAGCTTCATCATAAAGCCAAGCAGCACAAAAAATAACTGCAGTCCTATGATGGTTAAAGCCTACAAATACACCCTAGGGCCTATATTCCCTATTTGTGCAGAAAGTAGTGTCAAAACTACCACATCACCGAACAATTCATAATCACACTGCATCCATAATCAGCTTTGAATATATTTGTTATCTTTCCTCATTGTCCATCTGTAAACATTACACAAAAGTAGAGTTTATCTCCCGTTGTTTATCTAAATAGAGTATCAAACTCCCAGCCTCCCCAAAAGCTAAATCACGTTGCCGTTTGGTATTGAGATAATTCTGTAGATCTTTCTTGGTGAAGCCAACATTTTCATTCCCTCTTGCTTGGAAACCCAATAAATCAAATGTTAATTTGGTCCCCAGTCCAGTTCTCTCAGCTAAATCTATCTTAGGAGCTTGGGTAGTAAATATTGCACGCTGAGACCGCATAAAATGTGCGGTATTTGATGTGTGAAGAAGATGGTTGTGTTCTTCAACAAAGTCTTTACATTCATACTGTCCATCTGCCTATAATGATATGCTCATCTTTGCACCACAGCCAGTTCTAGTCTCTGCACGATGTACTGTTCTCACTTTATCTGATTCCTTCCGCTTTCCTTGTTTACTACAAACATAAGTCCTTTGCACAATGACAGTTGGATCTTCTGTGCTCTTATGGCAATAGGCTCTTCCTATACTAAATCCAATATTACACCCATATTGGCTATAAAAAGTATAGGCTTCTTCTTCTGATGTAAATCTCATGTCAATTCGAGGCTCAGGACAATCAGCCATTGCAATAAACTAGCCAATCAACCATTGAGATACAATTATAAACACAATAAAATGTGAGGAAACATGTCTAAAATTCAAACATTTTATTACAATTCGGTGTTTCTAATAAAATTTCATCCTTCCATCAACAAATAGCACAACACAATGAAAATTGTTGGGATAATTGTATTACAAATTCTACAAAATACAAAGAATGAAATTGCAACACAATTGAAAGATGAAGATCCTTAGCCAATCCGGAGAGCTTGAAGTTGCAACTGAATGAACCACTGATCAATGAGGTTGAGTCACACCTTAAGTGCTGTCTTTAAGGTAATTGATGCACCCTACTACCAAGGGTTCTTCGCACCACCACCTCCAAGATAAAGCAACCTCCAACTAGAAGATGAGGTAGTTCTTCTAGTCCCTTCAAGGAGCCAAAAGCTAGAGCACAACACAAAGACAAATTCAAAGAAAGAAATTAACTTTGTAACACAAAATAATGTGAGAGTGAGGAGTGTCTCTCTAGCACACCACATGCAAGGAAAGGTTGGGTTTATATAGGCCCAAACCTCACCTTACACCCCTTAGGATTCTTAAGGCAATGAATTGGAGAATCAATTCTCCACTAATGGAGAATCAATGGCTTGTCCCTCCTCCACTAATGAGAATAAACCACCTTGACCTAACCTCCCCACTACTTGGAGAAGTAACTCTCATATTCACTTCTTTGGAATGACTTGGATGTAATCCATTCAAAGACCTTAACCCCACTCATGGTAATGGCCATGAATGGTCATGAAGTTGAAATGAGAAATGAAGGTCAAGAGTTAGAATTTGAGTAAATTCCATCATTCAAGTAAGCCCACCTCATCACCATGATCAAGACCTTTAAGACCCATGATCAATGTCATGAAGAGCCTCATAACCAAGGTCATGAAGGGCCTCCTTTACTCATGATGCCTCATTATCACCCTTACCTCATGGGTCCCACACACTAACAAAATAATTAAATAAAAGAAATGCAAAAACTAATTTTGAAACTTAATACATAGATAATATAGATTTTAATAAAAAACCTAACAATCCCCCACAAGTTTCAAAATTGCAAAAAAGGACTCGTATTGTGACTTTATTAGACACTAAATGACACATCGTTGTAGGTGTCTTTCAGACTTGAACCTACACTAGGTCTAATGAGTCGTGCTACAGAGTACGAGTGGAGTCAGACTCCTTGAACCTTTCCTCATTAGTGTAGCTGACCGCCCCATCATCCATGTCTTAAAGGTCGACTTTTGGAGCTACTTTTTATACTATACATTGGACTTTTGAATCGGCCATGTCCCTTATCCTGGATTCATGAATGTTTAAAGAACTCGCCTATAAGTTCTCATTGGCGGCGGCCAAACCACCTACATCCACTTAGGTTAGTCTCTAATGTGCACCACAACTAACACACACCCACATTCCTTGGGATTAGACTAATTAAGAGCTTCGCTCAACCTTACCCTTGTGGTAGTACTATTACCTTCACCTACACCCTAGAATGGAATAATTATAAATAGTAGTACTGAACCGGTCTTCCCATGACTTCGTTTGTACCCCTTGAACCTAATTCAGGTATTTAGCCTCTTCACATAGGTAGGGAATTCATTTCTGACTTCACATAATCGATAGCTATCATTCCTTCATCTATGTACTGTCACACAAGATTGTGTCTAAGGCATATATGCGTCCTTTTACCATTGTACACCTTATTCTTTTTTAAAGATAACAAGATGTCAACATGGCTTCCCCCATATATCAAGTGGTATATTAGAACTCAACAACATGGAGTTCATCATCTCTTTAAGAGATCTATTTTTCCTTTCCGCTACCCCATTTGATTCTATGGAATAGGAAGAAAACAACTTTTCAGTTTTTTCCCTTCTTGAACCTACAATCTTTCTTGAAATGGCCAACCTTTCCACAAACAAAACAAGCCAATTTCTTCTTCTTAGAAGACTCATCATAGTCTTGATGACTTTTCCTCTTCTTGTTTTGCTTGTTGGTTTCCACCAAGTTCACTTTTAGGCTTCTTTCCCCAAGGTCTTTTTCACCATTGTCTTTGAACCGGTTCATTTCTTCAATCTTGATCCCTACAACCAACTGGTCTAAGGTCAATCCTGTCTTCTTATGTTTCATAGACATCTTGAAAGCATTCCATGAAGGTGGAAGTTTCTCAATCAAGGCACCGGTTACAAATCTTCAGGTAGGAGCATTTTCTCTATTGCTAGCTTCTCAACCACAATTTGAAATAAATCAATTTGGGTTGATATGGTGTCACTATCTTTCATAGAAAAATTTAGAAAGTTAGCCACCAAATATTTCTTTGAACCAGCATCTTCAAGAGAATACTTTTTAACCAAAGCATCCCAAATCGAATAAGCATATTCTAATGAATTATACACATGGTATAAGTCATTAGATAATGCATTCAAAATTTGATTCTTGCATTGATAGTCCGCTTGAATCCAAGCCACCCTTTTGCCCTCCTTAATAGGATCAGTACTTTTTTCTGGCATGGGTTCAGTCAAGGCAAATGCCACCCAATTTGGGCTAAGGCAAACTGTCACATCCTCCCAGCCGGTACCCTAACTGGCATACCCGAGAGTGTGATCCATAGCCCTGAAGATCAAGTATCGAGGAAATCATCCTCCCACATATACAATAACATAATCATAAACAGGAATTAATCAAGGTTTAATATTATAAACAAGGTTCAAAACAAAAATGAATAATCAGTATAATCAAAGTGCGGAAAAGATACCGGATATCCAATGATATCAAAAAGGAGTAAAGTGAGGCGGAAACTCACTTCACCAAAATAGCAGAACGTAGTATGAAAGTCAAAAGGAATTACAACTGAAACAAATGTACTAAGAAATAAACTAAGATCAAGCATCTTCTAGTTTATAGATAATGTCTTCATAAGTATGGACTTCGTCAATCCAATGAATCCATTCTAACTCTATGCTGTTTTCAAAAGTAGTACGCAGCTTGATCCGCCGGGGGATCATCAGAGTAATCTTGATCGTCGCCAGCACCTTGCGTGTAATACGCTTCATTGGCTTGCGCTTCACTGTACTGCTCGTCATAATAATCTGTACCTGCAGGATAATCTAAACAAAGAATATACAAAAAGGAATGAGTTTCGAAGAAACTCAGTAAGGTAGTTAATCCATAACATCATAGATAACATGTGGCAAAACATAACATGATGCAATGCAGTATAAAACAGATAAAGTGTGAATGCATCTAACTCTATGTATGCTGGTCTCTATGGTAGACATGCATTAAGTCATAGCATCGTATTTCTTAGGGAAAGTCCGCTCACACCCTCAACCATACAAGATATCTTGGGTTCCCTCAACCATTTAAGGTATCTTGGGCAGCCGGTTGGTAATGGGTCCTGCATCCCTCTCAGACAAACCATGGTAGGGGGTTAAGTCAACACACTCTCTCACAACCATTTGGCATAAGTACTGGCGCATGTCAGGGAAAAGCCTAGCCCAATGCAAGTCATCTAGTCAGTTACATCAACTTAGGTCCAGATACTTCCATTCCTCGTCCTTGACGATCCTTTCCGGTATCCTTTCCACTAGAATCCTAATAGTCCCTGACTACGGACTCATCAACCCTATCGGTTATCCACATATGGTAAACGGGAAGCTCTCATGTCCCCTCACGGATCATTTCACCAGTCTTGAGCACCCATGAGCCCAAGTCTAGCCATATGCAACCCTCCAATAAATGGCCCCCACAATGTGATTCCCGTCCTCTCATGGGTTGGTTACCGGTCTTGAGCGCCCATGAATCCCCATTTCTACCATGGGTTGTTCGGTCTCAATACCCTTCCGAATCGGGTCTGATATAACAGGGGTATATCCTAGCCAAACACTGCTAGACATCCCTAGGTATGACAACCATTGATTCGGGAAAGTGTCGATGGGCAACCCCGGAAACATCCCATACTATTTCCGATAATGTCCAAGGACAGAAGTGTCAAAATGACACCTCCCAATCCCAAACCAAACTTAATCAAACACATTCTCAGATCAGTCATGACATACACAACCAGTAGTTCATCATATAAAAGAGAATGTAAAAGCAAAATCAGATTAAGCAGTAATAAGTAATTCATATAACATGAATAATGAAAAAGATGATAGAAACAAGTGCTACTGTTCCCACAGTAGGAGATCAAAATTAAAATACAACAACAGTAGGTAATCTCATAGTTTCATAAAGTAGAAACCAGAGAACAAGCAATCTATGCAGTTAAGGAATTAACTGTCCTTACCTTCTAACTTGGATGGGATCTTAAAGAATCAAGTATGATCTTGACTAAACACGAGAAGACAGTCCTAAACAAGTGCACACAACATGTTAGGAAAGATGCATAAAGGAAAAGATCATAAATCAATCGAAACAGACCAAGATTGAGGTTGCTTGTACTCATTGGTCGATTGATTGGTCTGCTGGACCAGTCGACCAATGAGTTGACCAATGCAGACAGTGGCCTGCAAGAATCCGAATTTTGAGAATCCAGAACTGAATTCGATGGTTCAAAAGGGTACAAATCAAAGGGGA
The DNA here is from genome assembly GCF_041222555.1 of Hakea prostrata. NCBI lineage: Eukaryota > Viridiplantae > Streptophyta > Magnoliopsida > Proteales > Proteaceae > Hakea > Hakea prostrata. The sequence continues at coordinate 127,737 of NW_028291150.1, forward strand.
ATTATCATGGTAGTATTCTAGGGTATAGAGGATATCAAATCATAAATCAAATCAAGTTCCCAAATTATAACCTAGGAACACAAAGGTTAACCTACTAGGTTAAACATAGATTATGAGAGAAAAATATTATAATCAAAGATTCAAGAATTAGGATATGAGGATTACGAGATATAGTAAAGAAAACACATTGATTGGGTTACCATAATCAAACTAGAGGTTCTTGATCTTACCCAAGAATTAGGGTTTTACCCTTTTTGGTTCCCTCGGAAAATAATTGAGAGCTCTGAATGAAGGGAGATAAATTGTTAGCCAAAAATAACAAGAAGGGTCATTCAATGATGAAGTTTAGGTTAACACAATATTACCCAAGAAGATTTTCCTTCACAAGGGAGGTTACCAAAAGCTCTCCAGACGATCTCACAGGTTAGGGTTTCAAAGGATTAGGGTTAGGGTTTCGAAGATTCCACTGGCTGAGGTTAAGATCATGATGATGATCATGGATCTTAAAGATCATGATGAGATCATGGAATAGATGGTTGCAAGAGTGCATCATCTTCTTCTTGATCTCAACGAAGAACAGAATAAAAGAAAGAAAATCAGAGGTAGAAGAGAGAGTGAGTGAAATCATACCTTTGTTGTAGGAGGATGAAGAATTCTTCAAGTCTTTGCGAGAGATCACCAAAGAATGCAAGGGAATGGGTTAGATTAGGGTTCTAACTCGTTCCAGAGGCTTATGAGGCAGAGGAGGCGGAGTATTCCCGAGATTAGACTTAAATAGAAGAGACAGGATTCAAATTTCAAAAACAGAATCAATTGGTCGATTGATTGTCCAATCGACCAATGAGTCGACCAATCAAGACAGCAACTTCAAAACAGGGAATTGAAGGCTCCGATCAAGTCCAAACATCAAGGGGTTTTGCACACACCTAGAGTGACATACCTAGGAGTTAGAAATGCCTTTGAATCAATACAGAGACCACTCCAAGACCATCAACTAATCCAATCTTCATCCGGGTGCAGTTTCCACCATTTGGACACTGGCATCAACACTCATGGATTCCAATCCAACCATCAAATCTTCAACAGAAATGGCCCAAAGATGACTTCTTGCCTTACTTCGGGTCACTGGTCCTACAAATAACAAAGTTTCCAGATTAGGGTCAGGGCTGGGTTTCACACAAACAACAACATTTGCCTCCACCGTTTGAAGTTTTAACCTCCAAACTGTTCGACTTTGTCAAACTCAGAGACAATCCACATCTTACCCAAATTTGGGATAAGATCTATCACTTTTGGAATTACATTAGTGGGAATTGAATCATGGGTAGCAAGGAATGGATATTTCATACCATCTATGGCAACGAATGTGTCGTCTCCTTGTTTGTTGATTTTGCCTTCAACGGTATTGTTTGAAGGATCTCCTCAGGTGTTAACTCCATCAACAACCTCAACGTTGTTGTTATCGTCTTTATTGAAGTCGCCATCTCCAAGACATGCCATTGGATCTTTCAAAAGTCAATTACCTTAAACTTGTTGGGGTAATTGTATTACAAATTCTACAAAATACAAAGAATGAAATTGCAACACAATTGAAAGATGAAGATCCTTAGCCAATCCGGAGAGCTTGAAGTTGCAACCAAACGAACCACCGATCAATGAGGTTGAGTCACACCTTGAGTGATGTCTTTAAGGTAATTGATGCACCCTACTACCAAGGGTTCTTCGTGTAATATCTAGCCCTATTCTAACCCTGACCCTAACCCGGATCCATTGTTGTATTTAGGTCCGAAGACCTGAAGCGGTGGTAGAAGAGATTTATGGACCATTCTGATTGATAACTATGATTCGGAGACCGAGCCCATGGACATTGACGATGATACCCCTTGCTTAAATGCATTGTCAGTGTCACATCCACCCAGCCGGTACCCCATTTGGAATACCCGGGATGTGATCCACAGTCCAAGGATCAATGATCTGAGGTCCATGCCTCCCACATACACGGTAACACAATCATGAACAATAATAATCAATGGTAAAAACAGCTAATACTAAGTATCATGAATAAGATAAGATTAACTAAATCAGAGTGCGGAATATAGATAATAATAAAGTGTGATCAAAATCATAAAGGGTGAGAAGGTGTGGTAGCCACCCTCTCAGAGCAGCGGAAAAGAAGTAAATCAAGTTAGTTACATATCCAAGTGTCACCAGAATAATTCAAAGACAAGTTAATTACAAGATCCAAGGTTCCACAAATACACCAGGGGAATGGGGCACTATGCTAGGGTTTCTTCTATACTAATGGTAGTCTCCTCAACAGTACGGATGAAGTAAACCCAACGCTGCTGCTCCCGCACAACTGTGGGGCTAACCCTAGTGCGGATAGTAATCCTCCTCGGCTCCAATATACGGATCCTCATCGACACCACTACCCGGAGGGTAGTATGTGGAATCATAGTACGCCTCATAGGAGGTGCCATCGTAATCTTCGGGCACTGGAATGTAATCTAAAACATTTGCACAAAAAGGAATGAGTTCGAAGAACTCAAGCAAGGAAGTTATTCCATAATTAGAAATCATACACATTCAGAACATATAATAATGCAATGCGATATGGAACATATGATGTAGATATGAGCCTGACTCTATGAATGCTGGTCTCTAGGGTAGACATGCTTTAAGTCATAGCACCGTACTTCTCTGGGTCGTTAGTCACTCTCCCATTTCCATATCTTGGGAATGCCCGGGGAAGATCGGTAAAGTCATCAAAAAGCTGTGGTAAGGGGATCGGTCACCACTCTCTCACATCACCATTTGGTCAATTACTGGCGCATGTCACAGTAAAGCCTAGCCCAATGCAAGTCATCTACTCAGTCGGTCAAGTCAGATTCAGATACGTCCATTCCTCGCCCCCGGCGATCCTTTCCGGTATCCTTCACACTAGAGTCAGCGAAATCCCAGATTTCGGACTCATCAACCCTATTGGTCATCCACATATAGTAAACGGGAAGCTCTCACGTCCTCTCACAGATTGGTTACCGGTCTTGAGCGCCCGTGAGCCCAAGTCTATCCATATGCAACTCTACCAATAAATGGCCCCTTTCAGGTATTCGTAGCATGGTTTATGTCCCCTACCGGATTGGCTACCGGCCTAGAGCGCCCATCCAACCATATACTACCACGGGTTGTTCGGTCTCAATGCCCTTCCGATTCGGGTCTGACACGACAAGGATGAACCTAGCCACACAACTAGACAATCCTATGTATGTCATGCAATAACTTGGGAAAGTGTCGATAGGCACCATCGGAGAACATCCCATACTATTCCCTCCGATGCCCAAAGACAGAAGTGTCAGTAGGACACCCCCAAATCCCAAGTCATATGTAAGCAATCACACATCCAATCTCATCATTTCTCATGCATCCAATGCATATTCATAATAGTAATCAAATCATGATATTAAAACGAATCATTATAAACATAAGCAAATCAAAATGATAAAGTAACACAACAAAAGTATAAAGATTTAAATGCTACTGTTCTAACACATATGTAACAGTCTCATAATGATTGAAAGGAAATTTAGGGATTTCATTCTTTAAATAAAGCACAGTTCAATATTTGATGACTTATATGTTTATGGATATAACCATCCTTACCTTGGATGAGTTGATGATGAATTGAGAATACCAAGAATAGTCCAATAGAAGTGTTAAGGCCCTAAACAAACATCAATAATAAGTTAGAAAAGAAGTCGGGAAGATCGGATGTCATTTGGGTCAAAACTGACCAAGGTTGCTGTCAGCAACAACTTTGGTCGATGGTCTTGGTCGATGGTATCGACCAAAATTGTCATCGGGGCAGAATAGTGGATTTTGGGGATTTTGGTCCGAAATGAGTCTTCCGGTGTTCGGATCAATCTGAAACTTGGAGGCATACTTAACAACAGTAGTAGGACACTATAAATCAAGGAATTAACCCAATCCAATGGTCTAATTAAAAAGCCCCAATTTGAGCTATCAAGTTCAAGTGATAAACATCATGGCATGAGTTGGAATTGATTGTATTGATGAGGAATGGCATGCAATAGTTAGAGGAACTAATAGAAATTCGATTGGAATCATATGGCAATGTTAAACATGAACATAATACACTCTATAGCTCAGTTTGATATCAAATGGTATGATGTTAATAGGTAAATCATGGAATACATATGCTAGGCATGAGATATAAGCATAGCATCAATGAATAGCTAAGGAAATCATGGATTGAGCATGAGTAGGCACTTGGAGTGGTGGTTGCAAGGTTGCAGCACCATTCCAAATGTCTCATCAGCAAGATGACAATAAAAAAGAGTAGAAAATGGTAGGGTAGAGAGTGGAATGAGGAGTCATACCTTAGTGTGGAAGATGAAGACAAGAATCAATGATAAACTAAGTGTCTTTGATTAGATACCCTTCACACTAACCAAGGAGCTGCTTTGGGAAGCTCTCCCCATGTTCCCAGGTGAGAAAAATGATTGCAAAAGGCTCAAGGCTCGAGGTCATATTAAATAGAAAATGAATATTTCATGGAATCATTAACTTGGCAGACTGGGATATTTTGGTCGATGGTCCTTGGTCCATGGTATCGACCAAAAGGATCGACCAAAATATTTTCAGCAGAAAACTCTGGTTTAGAACAGCAACTTCAAGTAGGGATTTGAAAGGCTATACAAGGTCAAATTGAATGAGGTTTTCTTCCACAATTCAATCAAGAAGTCTAGTTTCGGGGAATACCTTCGGATTGTGCACAGGAGGTCATTTGGTACATCAACCATATTAATCTTCTCCGATGCGCAGACTTTCCTTAAACACTGACAATGCATTTAAGCAAGGGGTATCATTGTCAATGTCCATGGGCTCAGTCTCCGAATCATGATCATCAATCAGAATGGTCCATAAATTTCTTCTTCCACCGCTTCGGGTCTTCGGACCTGAATACAACAGTGGATCCGGGTCAGGGTCAAGGTTAGAATAGGGCTGGATATTACAGTCAGTGTTTAAGGAAAGTCTGCGCATCGGAATTAATCTAGTTGAAGTACTTAATGACCTCCAGTGCACAATCCGAAGGTATTCCCCGAAACTAGACTTCTCGATTGAATTGTAGAAGAAAACATCACTCAAATTGACCTTGTATAGCCTTTCAAAACCCTACTTGAAGTTGCTGAACTAAACCTGATTTTCTGCTGAGAAACATTTTGGTTGATCCTCTTTGGTCGATACCATCGACCAAAGTTTCCTAGTCTGCCAAGTTAATGATTCCATGGAATATTCCCATCCTATTTATTATAACCTCGAGCCTTGAGCCCTATTGCAATCATTTTCACACTTGAAAACCAGGGGGGAGTTTCCCAAAGCAACTCCTAGGCTAATGTGAAGGGTACTCCACCAAAAACTCATTGTTTATCATTGATTCTTGTCTACATCTTCAACATTAAGGTATGAATCATCATTCCACTCTCTATTCTACCTTTTTTCTATTCTTTTCTATTCCTCTCTTGCTATTGAGACATTGGAGATGGTGCTGCAACCTTGCAACCACCACTCCAAGTGTCTACTCATGCTCAATCCATGATCTTCTTAGCCAACCATCGATGCTATGCCCCCATCTCATGCCTAGCATATGTATTCCTTAAATTTTCTATTAACATCATGCCATTTTGTACAAAACTGAGTTGTATGGTATGCTATGTTCATGTTTATCACTATTATATGATTTCAATCGAATTTCTATTAGTTCCCCTAGCTATTACATGCCATTTCCATGTCAATGCAATCAATTCCAATTCATGCCATGATGCTTGTCACTTGAACTTGATAGCTCAATATGGGGCTTTTTGTTTAGACCATTGGATTAGGGTATTTTCTTGACTTATAGTGTCCTACTACTGTTCTTAAGCATTCCTCCAAGTTTCAGATTGATCCAAACACCGGAAAACCAAATTTGGATGAAAACCCCCAAAATCCACCATTCTGTCCCGAAGAGAATTTTGGTCGATCCTCTTTGGTTGATGCCATCGACCAAAGACCATCATCCAAAGTTGTTGCTTGACAGCAACCTTGGCAATCTTGATCCAATTAGCATCCGATCTTCCTGATTTCTTTTCTAACTTATTATTGATGTTTGTTTAGGGTCTTAACAATTCTTTTGGACCATTTCTTGGTATTCTCAATTCATCATCAACTCTTAAGAATTATGTTGTGAGAGTGAATATAAATACTTATCTAATTAACTCTTAAGCATAATTAACTAACTAGTAATTATTAATTTGCATTTTGGATTCTGCTGCATTGCTGTTTAAGTCAAACTAGGATATTGAAATCAGACTAGGCAAGGAAGAGGAATCACAATCACATTAGGACTTAACTGGCCAATTTCCTAATTGAAGACACACTATGAGGGGGTGCAGAACATTGTTGGCTTTCACTATTCGAGTCAAACTAGGAATAATCAGAACAGGCAAGGAAAGAGGAATTGGAACGGCTTTCTCTATTTGAGTCAAACTAGGAAATCAAAATCGGACAAAGGCAAGGAAAGCAGATCCAATTTGCAGATATGCCCCTCGGAGAAATCCTAGATTTTAGCTGTTCAAGAAATTGATATTACACGCAAGGAACTTCAAGAATACCTAACATGATTGCGTAGAGGAAGTATCAGTAGGAGCAACACTTCGAGGCTCTTCAGGTATTCAGCTTTCCTATGTGCTCAACAAGTTTCTCTTGTTAAGCAAATTCACAAACGATGAGAAAGTTATGGTTCTTCTCTTGTTAATGGAGATAAATACCAAAGGCTGGTCGGGAAACACATTTATCTACACATGCTTTGTTAATATATGTGATATTTTCCACTTCAGTGGTAATCATTCTATGTCATGTCCACCCCAGATTGGATAAGATCTGACTTTATTCTTTCCAAAATCACAGGGAACTTCTTCCCAAGCTGGTTCAATCTTCCCTTATTCTTTCTCTTCTCCCTTCTTTATTCACATCTCCTTCTTGGTCTTGGGTTGATTGTTAGCGTTAACTTTCTAATTGACGCATCTGTCATATGGTAGCAGAGCATAAAGTCTGATCTCATGTGAAGATAACCATTGCAGTTTGAGAGTCATCTTGATATCTCTATTACACCTGCAGCAAACCGTTATTGCCCATCGATATCTCTATTACACCTGCAGCAAACCATTATTCCCTTATTCTTTCTCTTCTCCCTTCTTTATTCACATCTCCTTCTTCGTCTTGGGTTGATTATTAGCGTTAACTTTCTAATTGGTGCATCTGTCATATGGTAGCAGAGCATTAAGTCTGACCTCATGTGAAGATAACCATTGCAGTTTGAGAGTCATCTTGATATCTCTATTACACCTGCAGCAAACCGTTATTGCCCATCGCTAGCTAGTCTACTAAGAGACTTGCTGTTCAAGTTATGAGCCAAACCTTCTTCTTTTCAAGCTATGATGGATTAAACTATTTACTGCCCTATTTTATCAAGATCATGCCTACAGCAACTGTTTCTGGAAATTCTTGAAGTCCCTCTTGCAGGTTAAGAGTTCATTTTTGCCTTAGGCTGCTTCTGATCTGCTGATAGGTTATGGTAAAAGTTTCAATGCAGTTTCAGAGTCAAATTCAGATTCAGATTTGTTAAGATGTTCATACTTTGAGATGATTGTTGGCCATTATTTTCTATCGTGGAAAGGTGCACTGGAAATTATTGGAATCTGGTTAGAATGCTACTTTTGGCAATTGTTTTGTTTAATCCATGCCCAGTGCTACACGTAAAGGGGAGATTTAAGGCTTATTCCCTATCGGTTCAAGACTTTGATCTGAAACAGCAAAAATAACTACCTATTGGTCCGTAGTAACCTATACTACCTATTTGGTCACAGTAACAACTACCTACTAGGTCCACAGTAACTCATGCTACTTTTTACCAACACACACTTTTACCTACTACTTCCCTTCTTGCGAAGAGCTTATCTGCGGGCATCAGAGCTGCACTTTTATCTATTTGTTTCAACATTGGAACTTCACTTTTCATCTACTTGCATGGACATTGGAGCTGCACTTTTATCTACTTGTGTGGACATTGGAGCTACACTTTTATCTTCTCGGAGACACCTGCCTACACTACTTACCTCTTGTGATGTAGCCATTGGAGATGCTACACTTTTGAGGTAATTGCTACTTGCCACTTACTACTAATGGCATTATTAGGATAGTGCCTCGATATTATTGTTGCTGCAATGCTTGTGGAAGTGATTCTTGTTCACTACCGCCTATTGTTCCCATTATTGGACTGTTTGTTCAAAACGATGATTATTAAGATGTTATTGATTATCTTCTAGGTGAACTCCTCTTGCTGTTAACCAGCGTCTGCTATTGCTATTGATACTCAAGATTATGAAGCTTGAATATATGTTCATGTTATTCCACGCTGGAGCCTTGCATATGTATATTCCAGCTTGAGGGAGCATGTTATAATATGTATTGATTTACCACTTCAGTGGTAACCACACTATGTGGGGTCCACCCCATATTGGGTTAGATCTGATTTTATTATGTCCAGAATCACAGCAAGCTTCTTCCAAGCTGGTTCAATCTTCCCTTATTCTTCTTTCTCTTCTCCCTTCTTTCTTCACCGCTTCTTCATGGTCTTGGGTTGATTATTAATGCAAACTCTCTAAATTGCTACATTTGTTGCATGCTTCATCCAGATACTTATGATGCGGTAGGAGTTGAGTCAGTTTACACATGCTCCTAAAGTGAATTATTAGACGTTGTCTACCGCATTCTTAGATATTTAAAGTCCTCTCCAAGGAAAGAAGTAACGTATGCCAGGCACAAGCACTTGAGAGTTGAAGGTTCCACAAGTGTTGACTAGGTTAGATCCATCTCAAACAAAAGGCTGAATCTAGCTATTTCACACTGAAGGTATACAATCTCATTTCATTTATAGCAATTCTGGCAAAAAAATTCTGAAATGTGGAAACTTTTTGAGGGTCATTCAATGGGTTTAAGGTCAAGTTAATTCCTAAAACTTCATGGAAACTCTATTTCAGTCCATAAACACGTCACATTGCAAAAATTACCCAGAATTGGTGTTAAGATGTGCACCCCCTTGACTTGAAGTATATGGTTGAATCCACATGCATAATTAGACATTATAAATCGTTTAAGTACTAGAGAATATAAATAATAAGCAATTTAAACAAGAATGAAGTTTAGATAAATACTGTCATTTGAAAATACTGTCAAAGCTTATGTGAATAAATAAGTTTAGAAGGCATCATCATATCACTACCCTCCTAAAGTCCTAATACAGTTGTCCAGTAATTAGTAAATACCTATACTAACTATTATGCCATCTAGGATCGCACTAAAGGTCTCACAGACCCTACTCGTATTATTCTCTGATTGTAGGACATTAATGCCACACCATAGCTTGTTGGAAGAAACAAGTATCACCCTCCAAAGTTGAGATATTAAAAAAAAAAAAAAAAGAAAAAAAAAAAATATATATATATATATATATATATATATATATATATATATATATATATATATATATATATATATATATATATATATATATATATATATATATACTAGCAAACTTACACACGTGCAAATGCACGTGACCATGTATGAAGGATTAAGAGAGTGAGATATTGAAAGTTATTTTGTAAGATATCTTAATATGGAATAAAATAAAATAAAAGCAACCACAAGTGGAGAAACGATAATTTTCTAAGGAAAATGGCATGCATCATAATTAAAGAAAAGACAGAGTCGTGCCTTCTATAATCTCTAACACTTCATTCTAATCGAATATTGGGAATACCATTTTTAAATTCAATATCCTAGCTAAAAATGTAGGAACAATATTGTGACATTTTTTTTCTCTATCTCTAAATAATTAACAAAGTGAATAAAAGCAAAGAATAATCCACCAACAGAAACATAAATCACAAAATCTAGACGCATAATGCAATAGATGAAGAAGCAAAGAACATGCATGAGCGTCATCAGATTCATCAGAGCAACCGGTATCCATATCAACCGATGCCCAACTCTCATCATCGTCATCACTCAGGCCAAGAGTAAATGTAGTCTTAGCTGTTAACAATCCAAAATGGAACTTCAGTCAATGTAGAATTTGTGAAGAGAGATAACTCTTATTGTGTGAAAAGGAAATTGTGGGGCTTTACCAAAAGTAAATTTCTTCGTTAGGGGATCTGAAGCTGCTTGTCTTCATCTGATCTCTGCAAGATTCAACAAGTATTACATCAAAGCACCAATAAAGTTTCAGATTAATAAAAATAATGCTCCTTAAAAACTACATGAAATGAACCTTGGATAGATGATAAATACCAAGAATCATAAGCAAAATACTATATAAAGTTCTCCCTTTTTTCTCTTCCAATAAATAATCTTCATTTTTGGAAAGAATGCAAACAACCAAGATTTACATTAAATATTAGAGATCTCAAATGTAACATAATATCAAAGCCCATATAAGAATTACAGAGATGATTAGAAGAAAAGGCTTTTGCAGATTAAAAATTCATAAAATGCTATTGAAGCATCCACAGATCTACTGAATAGCACTTTCATCCAGGCCTTTTGAGAACATTCTATTAAGCTTGAGAGGAGATATATATAAATAAATAAAATAAAATAAGGAAGAAAAGAAGCCAAGAAGCTGCATTTGATATAACCCAACAATGAACTCATGGTGGTCCTTTTTTCATCCTTAGCACCACGTATGAATGATCCAAGAGAAGAGGGCTTAGACTCAATACCCCATGCAACTCAGGAAAAAAAACTGGCTTTTACTTAGTAAAAACCTGCTTTTTGAGTGTGTTTCAGTATATCTAAGTAAAGATCAATATAGCAAGGATGAATTTTACAAATCAAAATATTCGTTTTTTCCCCCATATTAGCTAATTTTCTCAAATAAATACATGCTACTTGTAATGATCTCAGACCAATATAACATATAAAAGTGTAAATTATGTATTTCTAAATGAATACGCTCTTTGAGTGTGTGTTTCTGAAATTGACTTAGTGTTATATGACACAAGTTACCTAATAGTCTTGCATTTTCTCTCAAGACAGGCTAACACATTCTCTCCTGCATTTGTACTTGGACAATCCTGTGTATAATAAAAAATTGTGAGTCCTTGATCTTGAGAACAGAGAAAACAAAAGAAATATCCTTAGGTTTATTAGTGGACCAGGGGCGGGGAGGGCAACCTGCAGTGCAGCATCCTGCAATAAGCAAATCCATCTTGCTGCTTCTTCTGGGCTAGTTGCTCCCAACTAAGAATCAGTGAAATCATAAATTAAATATTGATTATTCATAGATGATGGAAGAATTTTATTCTATAAAGAAAAAATTAACCACACCTTAAGCTGGTCATTGGATTGGAAGTGTTATAAATGGTAAAAGCAAAAAACACCTGCAAGTGGCAACAAACTATAATTGCAGAGCCATAACTTTTCCTATTCCTTGTTGATTATCCATCGCAGAATTCAGCTGTATGCGTGAACTGATCTATTCATCTGTCAGCGGGTTAGTTCTGTTAGTTCTGACTTATCGGCTTCAAATCCTTCTATTTTCCAAGCCATAAGATGCATGTCATCTTCAAAACTCTTTGTTGGAGGTGCTATAAGTCTTCCTTTCTAGTTCTATATGTATTAACTTCTCATGATCATATATCATTTTCTGATATATTCTATTTTTCATTACCTCACAAGTATTTCATATACTACTGATGATCAAAGTTTGAGAGATGTATCATAGGTATTTCATATACTACTGATGATCAAAGTTTGACAATGATTTTCTTTATATATCAAATCATTGTCACGTGCAAATCTGTTAAGTTTCTTGTCACAGACTAATGCGTTAACCAACATCGAAGGATTGACTTAACAGTGAGTATGGTTAAGTTTAGATTTTGGTGTGTTTTTTTTTAAGGTAATAAAGTTTAAATCTGACATATTTTAGGATTATTCAACTGATTTTTTATTTTTTTACTTTGTTTTGATTTTTTTTGGTGATAGGTGTGGTGATGCAGGAAGAGAGGGAGAGTAGTTTGATTTTAAGAAAGTGGTGGTTGTACTAGCTTTGGAGAAGCTACTCTCATTTTCTGCAAAGATTAGCACCGCTCAGGAATAATTAATTAAACATTTGACAGCAGAATTAGTGCCAGTTATCAAGCTTTCAAATACCGAAAATTAAATAGTGTATATTTAAAGATTGTATTGTACATCTTTGGAGATAAAGGAATAGCATGAAGGCAACTTTCATTAAAAAAATTGTAGTGAGGTGGGAATTGAAGAGGTGACCTAGCTTGCCTCTTGGGAGCCAACAACTGAGCTATCTGCTGCACACACCATAATAAATATACACAATTGATTGTTGCACAATTGAATATTACCAGTAAATAGTAAAGTTAAAGAAAGAGAACAAGGCAACATACTTGAAAATTGAAATTAAAACCCTTGTAAACAAAAACCAATAATGTCATTTCTCATTTTTTTTTTTTTTTTTTTTTTTTTTTTTTTTTTTTTTTTTTTTAATAAGAAAAAACCCAATAGTGTAAATATAACATTATTCAATTAACAAATAATAAAGCTTCCATTTTTTATGAATCATGCTTTATCTTGGTAAGCCAAACCGATTAAGGCTTTACCAACCTCCAGGAGAACCATAGTAAGGAGCTAGCATTAGAATTAAATCCTCAAATTAGACCTCTGGTCTTTTCTGGGTCTCCTAATGTAGACAGATATAAGTACTTGGCACACTTCTTCATCAAGTGCTACATCAATGGATCAATCCTTGAATCATCAGTGATGGGAAACCACGCCGGGCATTTCTTCCAACTTCGATCAATGGTTGATGTTTCCCAGATAATCAAGCTTTTAAGTTCTTGATTTCCCTTTCGATCAACTCTCATTTTTCTGTGATTTGGTTTTCACCATCTGCAGCACCTCCTGGTATCGCCATTTTTTCTACTTGTTGGGTTGCTTTCCTAGCCTATTTATGAGAAGAAAAAAAAGGCAAACCAGAAAATAAGGACAGAGAGTTTAGTAATTTCCTTAAGAAATTAAATTATGAAAAAATTGGTTAATTTTGATCTTACCTCATTATCCCAATCACAACAAATGTTGATGATAGCCAATACCAATGTTTGCATTGCAGTTCTACAAATCATCCCAATCCAAATACCCTGATTTTGTCATTCTCAAACATTAGTAAACAATAACATAAAAGAAGTTTGCCTTTATGCTGTAAAATTCCAAAAAAAAAAAAATATTAAACTTATAATTGAGTTCAAACTTCTGCCCCTATCACATATTTCCCTTCCCCAGAGAACCTATGGGGCCCAGTCACTATAATTGGTTGATAATGACCCAAAAAATAAAATAATAAAAGTTGATAAGGACATAAATAAGCAAACAACTAAATTAAAAATTGCAGGAAATGAATATTTGTGTATAAAACTTTGATGCTAAATGTATTCTAAATCAAAAGAAATTGGCATTCATTGCATAACATAGCTGTTTAGGGGAAAGAAAAAACATAAAACTAATGATATGGAACCTTCATGGTTAATCGGGTATAACCCGAGTGGGGCTCCCCAGATAGTCGGGACGTGACCAACTGCAACGAATGAAACGCACATCCCAAATAAGGTGGTCGCTCCCCATAAGGACAGTCAACTCTGCTACCAACTGTGCTGGAACCAATAACAGAAAGGCGAAATCTCCGGATAGGCAACGGCTCTTGTCGGGCTAACTTACCAAATATGTATAAGGTAAGTTAATCATTATAAGATAGGGGACGCATCTCCTTGGTAAGCAATCCAATACACACTGAGTCTATTCTTGTGTAGCTTTTGCACGAGACCTCTCGCTCTTCGTTATCTGACTTCATCATCGGAGGCGGCTGCCCGGCACACAAGCCGGCCCGCATCTAACCTTTTTTGCAGGACCCATCGTCCAGGATACGAGAGGAGGCTCAGTCGGATCCAAAAGCATAATTGATTCGCATCAGTTTGGCGCCGTCTGTGGGAACGACAAAGCTTGGAAGCCATGGTGCGACGAGCCAACAGACGTTCCCGACAAGAAAGCACCGGGGATGATCGAGTAATTCCCGAAGAAATGGTTGACCCGTCAACCCACGAAGAACAAGAGGGACTTCAAGAGAATCTGGTTCTGGAAGATCCCAATGAAGAAGGAACATCGCGAGGTCCTCGGGACCAGGCCATTATGGCAGATATGGACGAGATACGAAAAGGCATGCTCGAAATGCAGGGGGTATTACGCGGTTTAGTGCATCAAATTGGGGTCGAACAAGGACCCAAGCGTAATACACAGTCGGGAAGGCTAATGAGAGCCTTCAGGACAGTACGAGGAGCCCGACATCCAAGGCGTATCCCAAGAGTAAGAAACACTCGGGAACAAAGGGAAACACATCCCGATGGTAGCAAGCGCCAAACCACGCCCAATGGGACAAGGATCAGTGCTTTAGAGCGCATCTCGTTGCCGCCTAAAACAGGATCCTTGCCCCAAAGGAATCGTCAGGAGGAGATCGTGGATAAAGAAGAAGAGGGGGAAAGCCAACCCCGGCCTTCAAAATCGAGAATTTCGACATCTCGGGCACCATCCCAAAGGAAGGAGGCAACGACTCCCCGTTCGGGGGGAGGACGTGTCGAATCTGATGAGGACGGTGCAAGGCAGAACCGGCTATGAAAGCGAGTAGCAGAGGTCGAACGAAAGTTGGAGGATCGGGATCGTGACAAAGATCTTGATGTGGTAGATCGGGAGCCGTTCTCGGACGAGATCATGAACATGCCTCTCCCCGGAAACTTTATCATGCCAACCTTCACCCCTTTTGAAGGGAAAACAAATCCAAAGGAGCATATCAGTTACTTCAAGTCAGTAATGACTGTATTAGGCCGGGAGGATGAATTGCTCTGCAATCCCAACGTCACTCAAGGGCCCGGCCATCAAATGGTTCAGCAGTCTGCGACCGGCATCAATAAATAATTTTCGAGAATTGGCCCAGAAATTCATAGCCCGGTTCCGTAGCGCGATCGGGAGTAAAAAGACATCCGATAGCCTTTTTGGCATACGGAAAGGAAGGAATGAATCTATTCGGGATTATCTAAAAAGGTTCGATGAGGTTGCCATTGAGATCGAGGAGCTTGATGATCAAGTTGCGTACAGTGCGCTTTGGAGTGGCATTACACACCAAAAGACTTTTGGAAGTCCTACTAACGAACAAGCCAAAAACGTACGGGACACTGCTACGCAAATGTCAGAAGCAAGCCAGTGTATACGAGGTGATAAATGCTCGGGTTAAGGCCGATCGGGATAGGAGGTCTGATCGGGATGTAGATAAAGCCTCCCCGAGTGAAAGGAATCCAAGATCAAAAGGTAAATGGAAGCGTGACCAAGAGAGAGTAAGTTATACTCCTCTTAACGCAAAGCCATCAGAAATCTTGATGAATATTCGGGATAAAAATTCATTAAAATGGCCCGGGAAGCTACGTGCACCACCAGAGGATCGGGATATGACAAAATACTGCCGATTCCATCAAGATTACGACCACCACACGGATGGGTGCCGAAGTCTGAAGTTTGAAATTGAGAAACTGATCCAACAAGGTAAGCTGGGTCACTATGTAAAACATTCGGGAAAAACCCGAACACACTCACCTGAATCAAAAAAGAGAGGTCGATCCCCTAGTCCGATGGAGGTTGCCAAAAAAGCGGACAAGGGAAAGGAAAACGCAGATCGGGAAGAAACGCCTGTGTACGTGATTATGGGAGGACCAACTGTGGATTCTATCAGAAAAGCGAAGCAGAAGGCTCGGTTCGTAGGGGCTGTTCATTTGCCTAAGAAAAGGCAAAATCCGGCATGTCCCGAACCAATAACTTTTATGGACGCAGACTTAGATGGTGTTATATCGCCACATGATGACGCGATTATCATCAAAGTCAAAATAGCAAATTGGGAAGTTCACCGAGTTTTGGTGGACACAGGGTCCTCTGTTGATCTAATCTCGTACGACGCTTTCAAAAGATTGAAGTTGGCCGATGATCTGCTGACACCGTCGTCAACACCACTGTATCGTTTCGCAGGATCTTCCACAGTGGCGGAGGGAACGATCCATCTGGATCTCAAAGTCGGGAAGTCACCCCGAGATACATTGGTTCAGGTAAATTTCATGGTGGTAAAGGAGCTGTCAGCATACAATGTCATTTTGGGACGACCGACACTAAATGCGCTTGAAGCAGTCGTGTCTCCCAGACATATGAAGTTAAAGTTCCCGACCGAATCAGGAATCGGGGAATGTTGTTCAGACCAATCAGCTTCCCGCCAGTGCTACACAAGTTACTTGAAGGAAAAACGTAAGCCAGAGAACTCGGGAACTGCCATGAACGTCGAGGTCCGGGACGATTTAGATGAGGAAAGCATGCAGCGGGCAGAGCCCGTAGAAAAGTTGGAAAGGATACAGCTGAGTCAATCTCTTCCCGACCGAGGGATGTTTATTGGCTCCGAGCAACCAGAGGATTTCAAGAAAGAGCTTACTCGGTTCTTGTGCGATAATGCAGATATCTTTGCATGGTCAGCAAATGACATGCCCGGGATAGACAGGCGGGTAGCAGAGCACAAACTCTTGATACAGAAAGATGCTACCCCGGTCATCCAAAGACGAAGGAATTTTGCGATAGAAAAACATGAAGCAATCAGGGTCGAGGTGGAAAAATTGGAAAGATCGGGTTTTATAAAACCGATTGAATGCCCAATCTGGCTGGCCAATGTAGTTATGGTCAAGAAGGCGAACGGGAAATGGAGAATGTGTACTAACTACACAGATTTGAACAAAGCTTGCCCAAAAGATTGTTACCCCCTCCTAAGGATTGATCTTCTGATCGATGCCACTGCTGGCCACGAAGTCCTTAGTTTCATGGATGCTTACTCGGGATATAACCAGATTCTGATGAGTCAGGAGGATGAGAAACATACTTCATTCATGACCGATCGGGAAAGTTATTATTACCGAGTGATGCCTTTCGGGTTGAAAAATGCAGGGGCGACTTATCAGAGAGCTATCAATCAAATTTTCCAACGACAGATCGGGCGGAATATGGAGGTTTACGTAGACGACATGCTCGTGAAGAGTTTGGTTCGGGCAAAACATTTGACTGACCTGGAGGAAACGTTCGATGTGCTTAGAATGTACCAAATGCGCCTGAACCCTGAAAAATGCGCTTTTGGGGTTTCCTCGGGAAAGTTCCTCGGGTTCATGGTTTCCCGAAGAGGAATCGAGGCTAACCTAGAGAAGATCAAAGCACTGATCGAGATGGCACCACCCGTGACTATAAAAGAAATCCAGTGTTTGACCGGGAGGGTGGCCGCTTTAAATCTGTTCATATCCCGAGCAAGAGAAAAGTGCAATACTTTCTTCAAAGCTTTGAAAACTACATCAAGCTTGGGAACAATCTCTTGGACACAAGAATGCTAACGGGCATTTGATCAACTTATAGCGTATCTTGGGACACCGCCTGTCTTAGCACGGCCCCTAACCGGGGAAACTCTTACGGTTTACCTTGCAATTTCACCAACGGCGGTCAGTGCAGTGCTGGTCAGAGGAGACATAGTTCAAAACCCGGTCTACTATGTGAGCCATGTACTTATAGATGCTGAGACACGGTACCCGGACGTAGATAAGCGGCCGTTGGCGCTTTTGGTGGCATCATGAAAACTAAGGCCCTACTTTCAATCACATCCGATAGTGGTCCCGACTAATTTTCCACTAAAGAAAATACTTCAAAGGCCTGATGTAGCAGGAAGGATGGTCGAGTGGTCCGTGGAGCTTAGCGAGTACCAGATCGAGTTCAGACCGAGGACGGCCATAAAAGCTCAAGGGCTAGCCAACTTTGTTGTCGAAAGCACTCTACCACAGAGGAACGACCAAATACCAAAGGCTGGAGTATCCGACTTGTGGATTCTGCACGTTGATGGTTCGAGCAATATTTCGGGATCGGGAGCAGGCCGACCCTCTTGTAGTCCTGAGAACTTCATCATTAACTATGCTATAAGGTTCAAATTCTCAGCCTCAAACAATGAAGCAGAATACGAAGCTGTCATAGCAGGCTTACGAGTGGCCCGAGCCCTCAGAGTTCGGGAATTAGAAGTAAGAAGTGATTCTCAACTGATTGTCAATCAAATCAAAGGAGAATATGAAGCAAAGGATGAAAGAATGGCTAGGTACTTGGTCAAGGTTGGACAGTTACAAGCTTTCTTTGATCGGGTAACATACCGACAAATACCCAGAAAAGAAAATGAAAACGCGGACGAACTCTCCCGATTGTCCACGGCAAACTACAAAAACCTGGACCCGGCAGTTTACATTGAAGAACTAAGCAGCCCGAGCATCCAGGAGGCAGAAACCTTTGAAATCAATGAGGAACCAGACTGGACTACACCCCTCATAACATATATTCGGGACGATATTCTCCCGACTGATCCCAAGGAAGCAAAAAGAGTCCGGAATCAGGCAGCCCGGTTCACCATGGTTGGGGACCAGCTGTATAGGAGGTCGTTCACAAATCCCCTCTTGAGATGTGTTGGACCGTCCCGGGCAAGCTATGCCCTAGCTGAGATCCACGAGGGCATCTGTGGTGCACATATGGGCGGGAAGGCGTTGGCTCAAAAGGTATTACGGTCGGGCATCTTCTGGCCTACAGTACAAAAGGATGCGATTGAATATGTCCGCAAATGCGAACGATGTCAGAAACATGCTAACGTCCCGAAGTTACCGGCAGTCCCCATGATGTCTGTCTCAAACCCGACGCCATTTGCGATGTGAGGAATGGACCTTGTCGGGAAACTACCGAAAGCTCCCAAGAATCGGGAGTATATGGTGGTTGCAATAGATTACTTCACAAAATGGGTCGAGGCTGAACCATTATCCTCCATCACAGAGAAACAGATGGAAAAGTTTTTTGAAGAAAAGATAATATATAGATTTGGAATACCTCGCATCCTGGTGACAGACAATGGCAAGCAATTTGAAGGTGCAGGATTCAGGTCCTTTTGTATGAGATACCATATAGAACATCAATTCGCCTCGATAGCCTACCCCCAGAGCAATGGGCAAGTAGAGGTCACCAACAGGACACTTCTCGATGGGATCAAGAAAAGGTTGGAGGATAATCGAGCAATGTGGGTCGAGGAACTCCCGAGTGTCCTCTGGTCATACAGAACTACGGTGCGAACCCCGACTGGCGAAACTCCTTTTTGTTTAGCCTATGGGACAGAAGCCTTAGCCCCTGTAGAAGTGCTAGCCGGGTCATTGCGATATGATGTATTTGATGAAGGCCAGAATGACCAGGGCCTAAGGGAGAACCTAGATCTTTTGCAAGAAGTCCGAACAAAAGCACAACAGAAGAATCTGTTGTATCAAAGGAGAGCAGCACAACACTACAACTGTCGGGTCAAAAGCCGAAGGTACAGATCGAGAGATCTAGTTTTGAGACGTACTGGGGCTTCAGATCCGAGAAATCAAGGAAAGTTAACTCCAACGTGGGAAGGACCTTACCTGGAAGAAAAGGAAACAAGGCCGGAATCATACCGACTGAAAGATGTGGAGAGTGGAAAACCAATCAATCGTTCATGGAATTCCACCAATTTAAGAAAGTTCTACCAATAAAGGCATTGGGTCTGTCCCATTTATGCCTACGTCTTTTACAAGGTCATATCTTTTTAAGAAAAGATACAATAAAATCGGGTCCATCTACATAAAGACAAATCTTTTCTTAAAGATACAAGTCATTCGGGTCAACCCGTTTGATTAATTACTCCTTAAAGGACTTAAATCTTTTCTTAAAGATACAAGTCATTCGGGTCACTCCCATTTGATTAATTATTCCTTTTCGGACTTACATCTTTCCTTAAAAGATACAAGTCATTCGGGTCAATCCCGTTTGATTAATTACTCCTTAAAGGACTTACATCTTTCCTTAAAAGATACAAGTCATTCGGATCAATCCCGTTTGATTAATTACTCCTTAAAGTACTTAAATCTTTTCATAAAGATACAAGTCATTCGGGTCACTCCCGTTTGATTAATTATTCTTTTTCGGACTTACATCTTTCCTTAAAAGATACAAGTCATTTGGATCAATCCCGTTTGATTAATTACTCCTTAAAGGACTTAAGTCTTTTCTTAAAGATACAAGTCATTCGGGTCACTCCCGTTTGATTACTTATTCCTATTTGAATTTACATCTTTCCTTAAAAGATACAAGTCATTCGGGTCACTCCCGTTTAGTTAATTACGCCTTTTTTGGTCACTCTTTTGTGCAGCGAAGAATAAAGGAGAAATACTTGATTCATTCATAAAGGGATTACAGTATTTAAAGACAAAAGATCAAAAGAAGCCAAGTCTCAACAAGTCTTAGTCGATTTTTACATAAGGACTCCCGGGAAGATCTTCTCTAGTAGTTGGTTCAATCACGCCTTCAAGAGACTCTAGCATACCTACAGTATCGGCAGGGGAACCTTGACCCTCTTCCTCTCCCCGAACTAGTTCATCTTGCACCTCACTAACCTCTTCCCGAGCTGTTGCTTCTTCATCTTCACCCTCCCCTCCTACTTCATCCTCGGGAGAAGGTTGGGGAAGAGGATCAATATAATCCATCGCGTCAGGAAAAGGGAAGACTTCAAGTTCGGAGAGACCTTCGGGATGGGGGCGATTGAGCTCATCATAAACCTGAGGGTCCAAGAGCTTCTCCAACTCTAGGGGACGAGGAAGATCCGTCTGCTCCAGAGCCTTTTTAAAGGCAACGCGCATACCTCTCTTGAAGGCGGGAGTAGCAATGGCCAAAGTGAGATTTTTAAATTCTGGAGTCTGGAAGTATTCCTCCAACACACCCCGTCTAGAGGCTTCAGGTCCCGAGGACTCCAACTCCTTTAACTTGTCTCTCAGTTGGTTATTTTCATTCTTCTCCGCCACCAAGAGGGCCTCAGACGCCCTCAAATCTTCAGTAACCTTCCCGACTCTCTCTTCCAAGTCATTGACCTTCCCTTTATATTTACTTTTGCTTTTGGAAAGGACATCCCTTTCCTTCTTCAACTTGGCCGCTTTCTCTTCGGCCTCTTTCAGTTTCTTCTCCGCCTCTCCCTTTTCGGTTATAGCAGTACGGGCCCGAACGTTCGACTCCCCGTGGAGCTGTTCGGCCAGCGCTAACTGCTTAGCTTGATCTCGAGCCCTACGGAGAGACTTGGAAAATATGTGCACAGCACCAGCAACGTATCTGAAAAAGAAATGCTTCCCGGATAAGACGAATGAAAATAAGGAGGCGGGAGGAAAAGACAGATGAATTAAGAAAAGTACCTGAATCCTTCATTGAAAAACTCCCTATTCGGGAGATTACGCAGATACATTTGGTCAGCATCATTTGTGGCCTCATTCAGCCACTGTTCGGCGTACCTGGAATCACCAAAAACGGTGTTAAGGCCGAGATCACAGGCTGAAGAGGAGGGTGCGATCTCCCGAGCAGGTTCGTCGATACGAACCCTCTTTGGAAGGCGAGGAAGGCCGTCCGCTTTACGTTTCTCAGCTCCCGAGGAAGGAGCTTTCTTCTTTGGACTTTTATCAGTCCCGATAGTTATTACCTCAGAAGATGGTCGGCCAGAGGGGGGAACTGTCTTTGCAGACGCGGGAACTTGTGCTGGGGCTTTTGTTTTCAGCACTCCCGAAGCAGATGGTTTGCTAGAAGGCACAGGTTTCCGCCTTCTTGCCTCGTCCATATTCCCGAGCGCCATCGCCAGAAGGTCATCCTCAGAAATGTTTTGGCTCACTGGAAAACAAAGAAGATGTATCAGGTCAGCACAACATGGATGACAGTAAAGCAATAAAACAGAGACTTACTTAGGGAGAAACCCCATAGCCGAAGAACTGACTCATACTCCATGGAATACCCATGGATTGCGAGCTCATCATCATCAACCATGTTAATTATGTCAACATATCTCTCCTCGTCGGGATATAGGCCGACAGGAATATTTAGACGATCAATCTTCCCCTTGGGAACTTCCTGGAATTGAGTACGGAAGGGCTCGGGAGAAGGTGGCTTGAAGAAAAGATAAAATTCCCGCCACTTCTTGGTGGTGGACGGGAGGGAGTCTTTCAAAATAAAATTCCCTTGAGAAGGGGAAATTCTCTTGGACAGAAAAAACCAACCGCGTTTGCTGTGAGGATGAAGGGAGTAATAATGATGGAATAGGCCGAAAGTCGGGAAGACTCCTAGGCTTTTACAGAAGCCGATGAACCCGATCATGATCCGCCAACTGTTCGGGCTCAAGTTAGACGGGCTAAGCCCGTAGTGGTCAAGCACATCAACAAAAAGATAGTGCAGAGGAAGACGCAGCCCCCCGATGAAGGCATCGTAATACAAGGGATAAAATCCCTTCGGAGGACTGTTCACTCTCTGACTATCCGTCGGGAGAATGATTTGGTATCCCTCAGGTACACCAAAGCTAAGTTTAAATCTTTCTAAATCTTCAGGAAAAAGGGAACAGAGATAAAACTCTGGTCCCGAGGAGTTTTGGACAAAATCGACATGCCAAGGACTTAAAGGCTCAGACTCGGCCAGTGCTAGAGCGGCAGAGTCCAGTTTTTTGCGATCGGGCTTACGAGGAATAGGCCCCCGAAAGCCGCTTGGGCGTTGAAAAGGTGGACGAGGAGGAGCTTTCGATCTTGACGACCGGGAGGTAGATGAATGTCTGTTTGTGGAAAAGCTTGTGAAGTTGAAGCCGGAGGATCCCGGGATGTGGCAGTGGACTCGGGTCTCAAAACGCTTTCAACAGAAGGGGTAGCAGACTCAGAAACAGAGGCCGGATTCAAGTCCAAATCCCAATCAGGACCTTCTCGGGACTCAACACTGGGAATGGCTTCTATTTCGGGCTCTACTTCATCCTGAACAACTGGAATGGTCGGGGTTTGAGCTTCACGCTGTTCTTTGTCCCTACGAAACATCTCAAGAATCTCCTTAACAAGCCGAGGATCGTCGTCCTCAATAGAACTGCTAGAGGAGCCAGATCGCTCCTCTTCTGAGGTTTGTTCGTGAAGGTCCTTTAAACGATCCTTGGTAAGGTTGAATTTCCGGGTTTGATCACTATCTCCTTCACTAGCATATCCCTCGGCTCGACGACGTTTCTCTCGGTAAATGGGAATGGGAACCTTAGGCTGATGCCTAAAACCCCTCAGACTCACTTTTGGTCTCTTCGGGGCCTTATATTTTCTTGGGGCCATGAGGAAGAAGACTTACTGATTGAAGACGAGGAGGGCTTAAGAGACTCTGAAAGATGGTCGGGATCAGTTCTTAGTCGAGAGCGAAGCAGGCAGTGAAAAGGAAACTAAGAGGGCAAGCCCTATTTATACTAACCGAATGAGGCGTTACACCCTTTAATCAAACAGTTATACTTATTGATGATCGACGGTTACAAAAGGAAGATGGTTCGACTCCCCGAAAACGCTCATAATGAGCCTACTCGTAGCTATTTGACGTGTCATTTGCGGACTGGGCGAGGAACTCGAGGGGAGCCGTTACAAAAAGAAAAAAAGGCCGGTCACTTCATGACAAGCATTTAATGCCTCAAGTTAATGTTTTAAATACTTCCCGAATAACGTGGAATAGCAGCAAGAGCAGACGATAATCCTTGCAAGGATCGGGTAACTTCCCGAATGACCATCGGTTCAGACGTCGGGTTTTCTGACCTCATTACTATCCCGAACTTTGCTTACAATGATCGGGATAGGGGGCTTATGATATGGAACCTTCATGGTTAATCGGGTATAACCCGAGTGGGGCTCCCTAGATAGTCGGGACGTGACCGACTGCAACGAATGAAACGCACATCCCAAATAAGGTGGTCGCTCCCCATAAGGACAGTCAACTCTGCTACCAACTGTGCTGGAACCAATAACAGAAAGGCGAAATCTCCAGATAGGTAACGGCTCTTGTCGGGCTAACTTACCAAATACGTATAAGGTAAGTTAATCATTATAAGATAGGGGACGCATCTCCTTGGTAAGCAATCCAATACACACTGAGTCTATTCTTGTGTAGCTTTTGCACGAGACCTCTCGCTCTTCGTTATTTGACTTCATCATCGGAGGCGGCTACCCGGCACACAAGCCGGCCCGCATCTAACCTTTTTTGTAGGACCCATCGTCCCGGATACGAGAGGAGGCTCAGTCGGATCCAAAAGCATAATTGATCCGCATCAACTAATAAAAACAATAATTGGAATCTTATTTATGTGCAAAATTGAGATATATTTGCTTTAATAATAATCATCTTTATCTCTTTTTGTTTTTAAGTTTTTGAATACTATTCCTTGTACTTATTTTCCATATACTTACTCTCACTCTCAAAAGTTTCACTGATTATTCCCTCACCCCAAAACTTGATTGTTTATTTCAATTGTCTTCTTTCTTAATATAAAATTTTTCTTTCTATTTTTTTGACTCGATATCTTTTCTCTCTCATATGGTCACGTGCATTTGCATGTGTCTTACTTTACTAGTATATATATATATACTAAAGATAATCTATCCTAGGATATGGATCACTATGAAGAAATCGATCACCTATCCTAGGATATGGATCACTATGAAGAAATCTACTGATCGACTGTGGTACAAGTCATATGATGCTGCTGATAGTGATGTCGTCCATAAAAGACTATCGAGTACGCCCTTCTAAATGGAATTCATACTCATTTACTGAAACAATTTTTTTTTTTTTTTTTTTTTTTTCAAACTACCATTTCATTTTGGACACATTAAATTCTCACATTTTCTGTTCCATCAAGTTTTGAAACCGTAAGAGTTAGAGTTTGACACTAAAGAACCTATGCAGTTCTACTGTTATAAAACGCAGCTATAAGCATTACACACAGTCCAATGCAACACAACAAAGTGGACTGGCAATTCATCAAGGAGAAGTTATACTCCTAGCTGTATTTGCACCCCTTTTGTAAGATCGGTGATCAGGTGGTAGATATCTTCACCTAGGGGCTTACAAGATGGGAATTCATGACATCTATTCTCCAATTAAGGGGGAGTGTGACAGTTTGTATAGCAAGGATACTTTAGGAACTAGCTTCTTTACTATTTGCCTTATATTTTATATTTCGTTCTTCTTTCTTTTTTTTTTTTTGGCTTCTAGCTCTGAAGGGAGATGTACATAATTTTTTTCATTTAGATAATGAAGTAATAAATGTGTGAAGAACACCTCTTTTTTTTTTTTTTGGTGGAAAATAAAAATTTCATTAAAAAAATATTAGTGCTGAGAGCAGTTACATATAGAGTCTATTCTTATACTACATTCATGAGCCTGTGTGGCTGCTAACTTTGCATGTTTTTCAAAAAATAGTTGGAGCACTGGATTGGGGAATGCAAAATATTTCATATGTTTAGTAGCTTTGGCCAACTCCATTAGTGTTGATAGCTTGTCAAGGGGCCACTTCTCTATTGTTGGGCTTGGCAGGAGCTTTGTAATAAGGTGGTAATTTGTCCAAATTTCATCAATTTTTATCCCCTTCTCCGCAGCTTCTCCCATTCCCATTTGTAGTGCAAACAGTGTGGTGTCCAAAATCCCTTTAGTCTTCTTTCCAAAATTGACGGTTTTTAGATGCCCGTCTCTGCAAATCCCAGTACTCCAACCTGTTACTCCTAACTGCTGGTAACGTAGCCCTGCACATATCAAAATGTTTATATTAATTTGAGGCAAATAACTACACCAATTTCTTTCTATTTCATCATAATTACAAATGTTGAGTTCATTTTTGAGGTTGGTCGGTACCCTATTTTCGTTTATTAGTTTCAACTCCTTAATCCAATGGTTTATGCTTTTTAATACCCTTACTGGGTTTGGTATCTTCTTATTGAAGACCCTGTCATTTCTCTCTTTCCAGATGAAGTAACAAGTTATAACAAATACTGACATAACCGATCGCATTTCATCCTTTCTGAATTGTGTGATCATTTCGTCACAGTAGGCCAGAAGCGATGAGCTCTGCCAATTTTCCGTGCGTAACCCAAGTGGTCCCGCGGCATGTATTCTTTTTCCCCATTCGCATGAAATAAGAATGTGCCATATAGTTTCCTCCTTTTTTCCACATATTGCACATTCTGCTTTCATGTCTGTCCATTGAGCGAGTTTGGCCCTGACAGGCAGACCGTCATTTAAAACTCGTGCGAAGAACACTTTAAATTTTGGGTGAATGGGGAGGTTCCACATTAGTTTCCACCACTTGGCGAGATGGTGATCATGGTTCAAAAACCTTTGCTTCAGAATTTCTTTCAAGGCCAGTTTTACTGAGAAATCTCCATTTGGAGAAATTAACAAAGACCAAGAGTCTTCTTGATCCAAGAGATGAATGGAATGGATTATTGTAGAAAGAGAAGGAGGGTTTGAGGGTGCCTCCCTGTCTTGGTCGTGATTTTGATGTGCTTCTCCCACCATTGCAGCCACTGATATATGTCTTGGCCATCTGCTGAAATTCTGGTTATTGGCAATGACCTGTGCTTGGTGTTGTTCCCATGGATCGAACCAAAACGATGTGTGTTGTCCGTTCCCTACTTTCCTTTCCACCATCTTCCTCAGCTGTGGGAGAATGCTAGTTATACTATTCCATATCCAAGATCCCCTTTGTTTCCTCACCATTGGGTCGAAAATACTGTTCTTGAAATATTTTGCTTTAAAAACCCTTACCCAAAGTGCATTTGGATTAGTGATTAACCTCCATCCTTGCTTGAGTAGCATTGCCGAGTTGTAGTCTTCCATTTTCTTAAAACCCAACCCGCCCATCGCTTTTGGTTGACAGCATTTGCCCCACGAGATCATATTCAATTGTTTACTTCTGTTTGGTTGACCGTTCCAGAACCTTTGGCAGATGGCATCGATTTTGGTGCACGTGGTCTTCGGGAATTTGAGACATTGCATTTGATAAAGTGCCATGGATTGTATTGAAGCTTGCATTAAAACTCCTCTTCCCGCAAATGAGAGATTAGAAGCCTTCCACTTAGCCATCTTTGAGGACATCCGGTTTACCACAGGTTGCAAGGTTTTGGCTTTCGCTCTTCCAGGAATTAAGTTTGACCCCAGATAGGTTGCTTCCCTTTTGATTTCTTGAACCTTAAGGATAGCCAACACTGCATTCTTCTCATTTGTCGGGACATTTCTACTAAAGAAAACTCCACTTTTCTCAAAATTTATTTCCTGTCCTGTTAAGTCGGCGAACAATTCCAAAGCACTGCCTTTAGAGCCAGTACCTCCCTCGAATTCGCCTTGCAGAATAAAAACGTGTCATCTGCAAAAAACAGGTGAGAAATTTCCGGGGCTCCCCTCACAACTTTAATCCCACTTAGTAATTTCAAAGAGTTGTACTCATCGAGGAGGCGGGATAGAACCTCCATTATGAGTAGAAAAAGATAAGGGCTTAGAGGACAACCCTGTCTAAGCCCCCGGGATCCCGAAAACCACGAGAACGGAGACCCCTTGATTTTAATTGAAAAAGTCGGTGTAGAAATTAGCTCATTAATCAAATTGCACCAACCTTCATCAAAACCCAAAAACTTAAAAATCTTGATTATGATGGATCTATCAGCCCTATCATAAGCCTTTGACATATCCAGCTTAAGGGCAATGTACCCTTGCTTGCCTCGTGTTTGCCGCATAAAATGGAAAATCTCATGGGCAATCATGATGTTATCCGTAATTTGTCTATTAGCCACAAAAGCCCCTTGGCAAGGGGAAATTAATGCGGGTAACCACCCTTTCAATCTTTTAGCCAAGATCTTAGCAATGATTTTATATGAAACATTGCACAGGCTAATGGGTCTAAAGTCCGTCACCACGCAAGCATTATCTTTTCTGGGGATAAAGCACAACAAAGTATGGTTTACTCCATGTGGTAAGATCCCATTGGCAAAGAAATCTGACACGAAGCTTACAATGTCAGAGCTGATAAGATCCCAAGACTTTTGGTAGAAGAAACCATTAAATCCGTCCAATCCAGGAGCTTTATGGGGCCCCAGAGAGAACACCGCTTCCTTTATTTCAAGTGGGTCCGGAGTGGCAGAAAGCATTGTGCCCCCTAAGTTAACCCTTGGAAAAAGGCTTTCAATAAAGTCCGGGTCAAGGGTTTCAACTGCCGATAAAGCGTTCGCATGTACTGAGCGAACGCACCGGCAATTTCACTTGGGGTTGAAAACGTCTTGCCATCCTTTTTGATCACAGCAATTCCTCTTCTGTGAAGATTGATCTTGCTGCTAAGGTGATAAAATCTTGTATTTCTATCCCCATCCTTAATGTACATCCCCCGGGACTTTTGGAACCAGAACATCTCTTCTGCCTCTAGGGCCCAAACCAGCTCCTTTTTCTTTTCCAGAATGAGATCCCAACCCGGTTTGATTCCTTGTTCCAACACTTCCACCTCTAGCACCTTCTTTTGGTAGATGTTATCCACAAGACCAAAAACAGAGTTATTCCACTTCTTAAGGACCCTAGAAAGGATAGCTAGGCGTTCATTTAAAGGAGCTGTTGAAATATTTTCCCAAGCTGACTGAAGATCCGATTGGAAGAGAGGGTGTGAATACCACACATTTTGGAAATGAAAGAGCTTAGGGCCGTGTAAGATGAAACCACGAGGCTGGAAAATCAGGGGGTTATGGTCAGAGCCTAGAGCTGGTAATTTCTTTACCACTTGATTTGGGAATTCGCTAAGCCAGGTGGGAGAGACAAACACCCTATCTAATTTCTCTTTAGTCAAATTGGGTGGTTTCTGTTTGTTTGTCCAGGTAAAATATTTCCCTGGAGCCGAAATCTCAGTCAGGTTCTCCTCATTGATGAGTTCCTTTAACAGGGGTAAGGCGCCCGAAGCACGGAAGACTCCCCCCATCTTATCATTGGCATCAATAATTTCATTGAAATCCCCCATAATGGCATATGGTTCGGGAATATCTCGCAAGTGAGTTGCCAAAGCGGCCCAGAAAATTTTCCGTTCCAAGTAATTGGGTGGGGCATAAATGAAACAAATGACGAAGCATTTATTTTCGAACCAGAAACGTAAAAAGCACATTGAAGTGTCAGACATTATCATTTCAGCATGGCAATGGATAGAATTGAGAATTAACAGGCCTCCCTTCAACCCTTTAGAGCCCGAATTTCCTACATGCCCAGAGACCTCAAAATTTTTTAACAGTCCTTTTTTCCTCTCTACAAAACTAGCATGATCTCGACATTTAGTTTCACAGAGGAAAACCAAATCAGGTTGATGTTTTTTTAGGGTTTTCATCAAACATTGTTGAGTAAAAGACCCATTAATCCCCCTAACATTCCATGTCATGAGTTTCATAGTGGCTACCAGAACAGACCCCCTATCGTAGGTTGAGACTCCAAACGAGCTACAACAACTCCACTTCCCCCACCCCCAGATCCTTACCCTCTCAATCCACTGAATACAGCACAGATATAAAAACAAAACAAACCAAACAGGATTAAAAACTAAAGACCAACACAGCAGTTTTTAACTACAGACATACATATAGAATAAGTTATGTGAAAGAGAAGCAAGCAGACTAAAGACGATTCTAATTAAGCATAGAACCTATTCCTAGATTTAGGATCCAGCTTTTTCCTCCACACATTAAGAATTGCAAGAATAGAGATAAATAGCACAATGCAGAAATCGAAAAACTCAGAATATTTGTGATATGGGAAAACCTGTGGAGGGCCCTGGGGGATATCAACAACCGGATCCGCTATCGCCGTGGTCATCATAGGTCGAGAATCATGTTGAGGATGCACCATTTGCTGTAGTGGCATTGCCAAAATGGGATTGTGCATATATCTGGCCTCCATAGACCCCCAAGCTTCAAAGAAGGCAGATCTAGGGTCTGGGGCTTCCTTTAGCAGAGCGTCCAGAAGAAGGTTGAAACGCTCATTAGGGCTGAGTTGCATGAAGTTAGGTACCTCGGGAATTTCGGGTGTGAAGAACACCCGGGCCGCCCGAAACTCCCCCCACCCCCCCCCCCTTTTTTTTTTTTTTTTTTTTTTTTTTTTTTCTTTTCTTTTTTCTTTTTTTTTTTTTTTTCTTTTTTTTTTTTTTTTTAAAAAAAAAAGAAAGGATTAACTTGTTGCTTTTTTTGTTTTTTTTTTTGGGTTGGCCCCCCGGTCAAAAAATATATATTTATTTTTTTTTTTATTTTTAATGCTTTAAAAACGTAAAAAAGTTTTTTTTTTTTTTTTTCTTTTAAATTAAAATAATGATGAAGGAGAAAAAAAAAGAAGCCAACTTATCAACTGTGAGATTAACTACGATTAGTTAGAGCAGTTGTCAAGGACAAATTAATATATCTAGTTAAACATCAAACGGCATGAAAACCAACATGCAATCACATGTTCACACCAGAAAATTACATGACAAACTGTCGAATCAGCGTAGATGAATCTTACTAACATATCAAAGCATAAGAGTTCTTCAACACCACTCTATGTTTCATGCATCATAAGCTTTCGTTCTACGGAAACTTGCAAGATAAGACAAATCTAGTCCTCAATGATGAGTTTAAAGAAATAATACTTCAAAACAGAAATCTGTTTGTACGTAGTTTATCAAAGAAATATAGTCAATCATAAACAAAATATGGAGACTACCAAGCGTTCTCTCTCAGACGGTCTTCCAGCAAAGCAGCTAGCTTTTATTCTCTTTAGGAAACCTATTTGGTCCTTTACTGATCTCACAAATTCAAGAGAGGCTACACCACTATTTTGTATGTATCTAGGTTTTTTTTTCTCCTTATTTTAAAATTTTTTTTAGGGGTGGTTGGGTTGTTTAGGAGGGGTGGGGGCTGGGATTGTAAAAAATTGCCTTTGTCTAAGTTTTTATTAACCTTGTCCTAAGGGACTGGCCATCATATTTACTAGAAAGCACTTACAAAATCTTTTGCTTCCTCTCCAACTTTTCCAATATGATCTAAGGTAGGGGTTTCTTCTGTTAACTCTTAAGATACATCAATGCCTATAAAAGAGTGAAGACATCATGTCCATCAAATCAGATTCTTCAGGAAAAATTATTGGCTGCGACAATAGACATCTCTCTCTTTAGTCTGAGGCATGACCGCTAAAAACATCAATCAAAACCATACATATATTTCAAACCTTCTACAATTACTTTGCAAACTGTTGGATGTGCACAGTGAATCAAGACAAGAAATGTGAGTCAAACGAGAATGAAGAAGAAGAGGGTAAGTTTCCCTAGATTTTAGGAATGTTGAGCTCGTCGTTGGAAGACTCACGATCTTTAGCAGACTCTCTCTCTCTTTCTTAGGTTTCGTTCGCAGGGAAATGAAGAAGACGATTAGTTTCCCTCAATTTTTTCATTTTCAAATTGCTTCTTTGAACCGGTTTGTTTTTTAGCCGAACCGAATAAGCCGCATGAGCCGACCCAATGAACCGATTATTTCACTTAAAACCAAAAAACCTCACATGTTGTAAATCAATGGCTGAAATTTATTTTTCTTTGCTGGCTCAATCGAGCCGTTCGCAGGCTCAGTGTTGCGCATTAAATGAGCAGCGCTGAAGCAAAACTCATGCGCTCCTATTCAAAAGGAAAAACATGGTTAGGGTCATTTAGCTGTCGTGAATGAAATTGAGTCCGCAACTTTGAGTGTGACTTTGTTAGAATCAAAGTATAGAAGACCAACAACACACAACTAGAACAAAAGATGAAACAGTAAGATACTCAAAGTGAACAACACTTACCCG
The DNA here is from genome assembly GCF_041222555.1 of Hakea prostrata. Classification (NCBI taxonomy): domain Eukaryota; kingdom Viridiplantae; phylum Streptophyta; class Magnoliopsida; order Proteales; family Proteaceae; genus Hakea; species Hakea prostrata. The sequence goes on from NW_028291150.1 coordinate 159,642, forward strand.
TATTTAGCAACAGAAGAAATACAAAGACAACAACAAAATAAGGAAGAGAGTGAGTTGTGGTACATTAATGTACTTACCTTAAGGTATTTGAATTCCCCCTTTAAGTGCAAACCAGGTTGACGTTGGCATCTTCCCCTCCATGATGCAACTCCTTAGATGTGAAGGCTCAACAAATTCTACTTGCAGGGGAGTTACCAGAGGTAGTATGCAGCATCAGGGAAGAAAACAAACATAAGAATATATTTTCTCTTTTCTGAACTCAATTTCTCAAAAATAGAGAGCAAAGACACTTTTTGGAATACAATTACAGGCTCCTATACTCATGGACGCCCCTCTATAGTCCACTTGTAGGGTAGGAAGGTGTTTGTATGTAAGGTCACCTCTATATAGAGAGTTGCGATTGTCATTCTCCGTATAGTCAGGTCTCTACAATAACCCAACTGTGGGTTTTCGAGGTCAAGGCCCATGACCCACGATCCATTCCCCAAGTCCAAGTCCCAAGTCATAGATATATTCAAAGAACAATTTTTCACTCAAAACCTGAATTTCGACCCAAGAAAAGGCCGAAATTTTGGTGACATGTGACTTTTTCCTAGAGTCTCGAACTTCAGTTTTGAGACTTATGTGGCCTCAAAATTATCTAGATTCTTGTCTCATACCTATTTCAAGCATAATAAACACAATGAAACTACTAATTTACAAAAAAAAAAAAAAAAAAACCATTGAAAAGTTGACATTAAAGTATATACTACCATATGAGAAGAACCTAAAATATTAGTACAGATTGACCTAATAGATCAAGTGATGGTGTCTCACATTCATCAATTTGAAGCTCATACATAAGTGTATACATGTGTTGTTTTAGGAATATACATATTTTATAAAATAATTTTTTTAATATCCAAAAATTAATTTTTACTTCACATAATCATAGATCAACACTCTAGATTGAACATACTTTAATTTGAAAGCAATCTAAGTTTATTTGAAGCAAAAAAAAAAAAAAAAAAACAGTAGAAACCTTGTTTGATTCACATAATGCATTTTCTTTATTGCATTATGTTATATCTGTTCAACCATGGTTATTGTGCATTATTCAACAAAATACATTATGCTTTATTTATCCAAGTTTCTAGTCCAATGTTTTTATCATTCACTTCTAAGAAGATTCGAGTCACTTCTAGATTTATGACTCAAGAATGTTCTATTATTGTTTATGTTGTTGGGATTGTCCATGAATTGTGGGTTCTGATACCATTCTGTCACATCCACCCAGCCAATACCCTATTTGCAGTACCCAAGTGTGTGATCTACAGTCCCAAAGATCAGTTCGTAGAAATCATCCTCCCACATTCACAACAATACAATCAAGAACAAGACTAAATCAATGTGTAAATATTATAAATGAATAATCAAAAAAAGGTTCATAGAAAGAATACAATTCATTCAGAGTGCGGAAAATGATATCAATAGAATAAATATAGAGTGTAGCGGAAAATCACTCTATAACAGCATCAGAAAAGTAGATCGAAAAGTAAATGAAATTACAACTGTCTCAAGGAAATAAACTAATTCTAAACATAAGTCTCTACAAATTTATAAATGGTATGTCTAAAGGTAAAGGCTTCAATATCCCATCGCCGACAAACAAGCACCAGAGTCTGACTACTGACATTTTGAGGAACCGTCGTTTTGAGTTAAAAAGCAATGATGGTTTCGGCTGTGACAGACACGTGGCAACTCCCGCATAAAAGCTGAAGATGTTCGCGTAACTCGAGGAGAGTGATGACCCAACAACATTAAATGCGACTTGACATTAATGAGGACAAGCAATCATTTGGATTCCATGTTCGGTTTTCACATTCGGTATAAATCATACCAAGCTCTCGGCGTTCCCGAACGCTTGGTTTGGGGGGCTCGTGATACGGAAAAATATCGTTGAACCGAGTCTGTCTTTGGTTCAGCCCTCAGCCCCGGTCAGAGACAAGCCAACCGAGTTAGGTTCTAGCGAACCGGGTTCGAAGATGGCGTGTTCAGGAAGAAACCAAGTATGGTCAACGAGCAAGCACGAGTCCGAGATTCTTGGGATGAATAACCCGTCAAAGAGACGGTTATCAACACTCACAGGAGTGGATGATCGTGCCAACTCGGAAAATCGTCATGACCTAATATCAAGATCGTGCAACCAGGGGAGGTTATCCATTACCCCACTAACGGGTATAACTGTCAAGATCTGACGGTCATTAAAAGAAGGCACTTACAAGTTCAACGAACAGGATTAAGAGGTAAACTCTATATAAGTCAAAACCTACGTACAAAGAAGGTATCTAAATCATATTCCCAGTTATCGTATTCTTACTTTAGCTCTGCAATTAGCCAGAGCCTTTGTGATCAGTTCATTAACTGACTTAGCCATCAGAGGTGGACTCCCGACCCCCACGGTCGGGCCACATTTGACGATTGTTTTGCAGGTCATTATTAGGTGATCTAAGGACTAAGCAGATTTTGGACGCATCACAGTGACTTGGCGTGAAGATCTCTTGCAGTCTACTTCCACCCGGCTGATGTAAGGTTCTAAAACTTCCTGGTGTCTATTCCCAAGTGATACCACTTGTATTGAGCTGCTTCTTGGTCCAGTGTTTTCAGTTAAGGATGTGTTGCGGATAAAATATTATTGAACCGGGTTCATCTTCAGTTCAGTCTTTGACCCCGGTCAAAGACAGCCCAACCTCATAGTGGGGTTCGGCCATCATGATCGGGTTCTAACATCTGGTCAGGTTTGGCCATCATGGTCGGGTTCGAACATCCGATTGGCTCATTATAACATGATGAGGAAGGAACCATGCGGTTCCAAGGATAAGCACCAACCCATGAAATTCAGGATGGATAACGAATCAAGAAGCAGTTGTTATCGCTTATGGAAGTTGGCGATCGTGCAGGACATGGTAACTGCCATGCACCTAGGGTAAGAGATCGTGTGAATAAGGGAAGTCATCCACTACTCTGCAAAGGAAGCTTAACTATAAAGATCTGACGGCCAGCAAGATAAGGCACAAACGAATCTAATGGTCGGGATTGGAAGGTAAAAACTATATAAACCCTAACCTACATACAAAGAAGATAACACAATCGTTCTTCTTCCAATTTATCTCTCAATTAAGCTCTGCAACTCACCAGAGCTCTGTGGTGTTCCAACTACTGACTTAGCCTTCAGAGGTGGCCTCCCGATCCCAGGGTCGGGTCACGTCTAACTTTATTTTGCAGGTCATTCATCAGTGATTTAAGGGCTGAGCAGATTTTGGACGCATCATTTGACACCGACTGTGGGAATCTTGATAAAAAAGCTTTCGTGCAAATCAGATCAAGAATATTAAACCAACCTTACAGTATTTTTATTTTTGACGAATTCGTCTGCGATTCAGAGGTATATGCATTGAATCCCTTTCTACAAGTAATCTAACCGTACGGTATGTTTTTCATTCACCCTCCTTGCTATCGACGTTGATTAATCTACTGTGCATTAAGGTGTCGCTTAATGATTCGGAAATCACAATGAATTTAGTTGGTTTCCTTTTAATGCAATTAAGAGACAATGTGCCGTAAACAAATGAAATTGCATTCAACCACAATTGTTGGTTTTATAATGATTTTTTGAGATTGGCATTGCCATCTTTATAGTCGTATTAATATTTATAAATTCTGATCTTGCCAAACTCATGAGCAAGGTCTAGTTTATTAATATTTATAAATGTATGATTGCTTCACTCTTAATGATGGCTAATGTGCTCGGTTTAGCTATCAAATTTTATCTTCCATCACATGTCCATCGCTTGACAACCGAACACGGTTTCATGAACAGAGTCTTACCCAGACCATGTGTTCTTTGCTACTAAATTCGTAGATTGACCTTCAAATGCTCAAACAAACCCATGCTCTCATACTTGTTAATCAGTTTGAGATCATCACTATTGCCAGCAAGGCGCTGTTCTATAGATTCTGGTACTTTTGATTCTGCACTTTGCCTCTATCGCGAAAATGCGATAAGCCAGTGCCCCCATGATAGTTTCACGTTTCCTTTTGTATACGATGTGTAATTTTGCAACACATTAATTAAGTGTTTGATGAGATGCCTCATAGAGATTTAGTTTCCTGGACATTACTGATTTATGATTATGTTTGGAATATAAATTATTCTGATGCTTTTGAGTTATTCCATGACATGAGAATGAAGAAATTCAGTGCCAATTCAGTGACAATGTTGATCTAGTTGTAGGTATACAACTTCAGAGTTATCTGATCAAAGGAGGGTTTGAAAATAACGTACCCGTCCAGAATGCAATCTTGACAATGTATGCTAAAATAGGGAACCTTAAAGATGCAGAAATTCTTTTTGACAAGATGGGTAAAAGGGTTGCTACCTCATGGAATGTCATGATTTCTGGTTATTCTCATAGGAAATTATCTCAAAGCTACTGAATGCTTTGACAGAATGCATTACGAAGCTGTCCCTAGTCTTCAAACGTTGACTTTGGTTACCTTGGACTTAACCAGGTTATGCATTGAAATCTGACTTAATGATGATTTACATATTTCTCTGTTATTTTTGTATGCCAAGTGTGGTGAGTTGGGCTATCAGCTCAGTTGTTCAAAGAAACTTGTAAGAGGAACAACATTACTTGGAGTGCTAGACTAAAAAATGCCCTAATTACAGTAGAGAAGAGAAGATCTGGTAAGTTGCTCTGAGCTCTTCTGGCTTTAATGCCTTTCTCTTTCAAAAGTGTTGGGATAATTACGAAAAATGTCACAAAGGCCATCATAAATTTCTGATTTCTTCTGCCTGAAACATGGAGAGGGAAATTCAAAAGAGCTTTACAGCATGTTCTAGTGCCCATGGATCACTGCAACAGAGAAGCAGGAACAAGGCCAGAACAACATTGAATTTATCAATAGCTGCTCGATTCTCAGATCTGTTCTTAGCAAGAAGTCGTAGCTTCACAGCGGCTAGGAGTCTGGTAGCAATGAACAAAGATCGTAGATGTTCGACGCATGCCCTCACAGCTTGATGCGTCCAAAATCTGCTCAGCCCTTGGATCTCCACGTAATGTCCTGCAAAACAAAAGCGTCAGATGTGGCCCGACCGCTAGGGTCGGGAGTCCACCTCCGAAGACTAAGTCAGTTGATGAACTTAATCACAAACGGCTCTGCTAGAAGTACAGAGCTAATGAATGAAGAAACGGGAAAGGTGATCTAGATAGCAGGACGCTGATAGTTGAGGTCTATCAGTACGTATCTGAACCTGAGTTTCAGATAGTATTCTCCTTGATCAATTGATCCGTCCCTCACCTTGTATAGTAGTGAGGTTTATATAGAGTGTACCTTCGAATCTCCTTCGTTGGATGCACTCGAGCCTTCTTCGGGTAGTCGTTGGATCTTATCAATAAGACCCGTTGAGCGATAGACCTCTACTAGTTTGGGCTAGTAGAGGACTCCTGAGATAACCGTTAGGTTATGCGATAGTTATCCCTTTGATGATGATTATCCGCAGCCGTCAGTTTGAGTCTGCTGTCATCAGGGTGATTACCCTAATCCATAAGTAAGATTAGGGCACGCTTGTGACAGAATAATCTTTCTTCTTCAGCAAGCCATCTTCTGGATCCGGTTCGCTCGGGAGCGATTCGGTTTTCTCCGTCTCGACCGGGGTCGAGAGTTGGACTAGGTGTGAACCCGGTCTGATCATAAACTCTCCATATCACAGCTGGTTCAAGATTCATCGGAGCAGCACTAGTATAGTTGAGGATTTCCAAGGAGATTCTCTTGTTGCACTACATTCCTTCAACCTCCAAATACTGCTACTCGAGAAGTTGCATGCAATCAAGATTGTTTCAGATTTGCTTGCTCAGTGGAATCTTAGCATGCATGATGGGAATGAAGTCCAAGTTCCAAGGTGGGTAACCACTGCTTTTCTTACAATAGACAGACTGCTGGAAGTGGATCCGAAGCTACATTCAGATATATCAGAGCAGCTGAAAAAAGATGAAGTTGGAAGCCTCAGGCTGCTTTCACTATTGATGGGGATAAGCAGAAGAATTTGCAAGCTGCATTGGGCTCGCCTGTACGATATATAGATGAAAATGATCAAAAGCATGGAACTTAATTTCGGGAAATTCGCCAGTTTCGCCCCCTGGCGAAACGAAACCAGGGGGCGAAATGAGATAAACAACATATCGCCGAGATATCGGCGAAATCTCGGTGATATTGGAGATAAATGCCGAGATTTCACCAATATCTTGGCGAAATTCGGCGATAAATGCGGGGCTCATGGGAATTTTTCATTAATTATCGTTTGAATTTCTCTGATTTTCTCTCTCCTCACCCACACCATCCAGAGCTTCTCTCTCCTAGTTCTAGGTGTTTTGGCCATATTTTCGTCCGATCTTCGACATAAAACCGCAGTACTCACTTCATTCTTGACGGGTATAGCATTATTCGTGATGATCAAGCGAGATTTCACACAAATCTGGGTGTTTTTCATCTGAGAGGTAAACTGTTCTTCACTAAACTGTTTTTTTTTTTAAAATGAATGCCATAATATTGTTGGATGGGTATGAAATTAATATATGTTGAATACAATAGGCTGATCTACAAACTCACGGAGTCGAAATTTTTTTTCACTAAGTAATTTATTTATTTATCTTCAGGCGTCAAAAATTGTATTTTTATACATTTTAAATGCTTGCTTTTTGCATGATATATGTGTTGCATTGTGACTGAAAAAATATATGTGGATCCCCATGGGTTGATCTACAGACTCACGGAGTCGGAATAATTTTTGACCCAATAAATAATTATTTGATTTTTTGAAATTGATTAAAATACGAATATAAAATATAAATAATTATGAAAAAAGAGAAAAAATTAGGAATAAATAAGGAAAATGATTTTGAATATTAGAGAAAATTATAGAATACCTATACAATTATTTTCAAGTGCTTCTTGTATGGTTTCATTGTTGGTTTTAATATGGTAGCCTTTTCTTTTGTCGGAAAAAAATTTAAATATTGTTTAAAATATTATATTGGTATTGTTTAATTGTTTATGAAATCATTTTTGTTGCAACAGACCAACAGTTATCATGTCTAGCGGTGGGAGAGGAGCAGGTTCAAAGGGACAGGGACAGACACAGGGAGCGGCGTCTGCAGGGAAGGGGAGGGCTGATCCTACATGGCAGTATTGTGTTGCAATTGATGGCAACAAAAGTAAAACAAGATGCAACTTCTGTGGTAAGGAGTTGAATTCATGTGGCATAAGTAGGTTTAAGGCTCACATCACTGGTAGTTCAAAGGATGTGGCCACCTGCACTGAGGTGAATGCGGATATCATAAAGGCAGTTAGAGAGATGGAGAAAGACAAGGGGAAGAAGAAACAAGAGAGGAGAAGGGTAAATAAAGCATTGGATGAGGTGGTGCGGGCACCATCATCTTACAGAGTTGATTCAGATTCTGATCAGGAGGTTGATCCAGTTGATTTGAGAGAGTGGGAGGAGAGGGATGTTAGACGAGCGATGGCTGAGAGTAGGGCGATGCAGTACCAGGAGGAGGAGAGGGCCAGAGCTAGATTTACAGGATCTGGTACCTCTAGGCCTGTAGGGGCTGGAGCATCTGGATCAGGGGCTGGAGCATCTGGATCTAGGGACAGGGGTGGTATACGTGGTATGTTCAGCCGATCACAGAGTCAGAGGATCCCTTCTATGGCTGATGTACGGGGATCACGTCCACGTGACTATCCATAGAGGTCGGATCCTATCCTAGAGCAGAATCATGATATTTTCAGAAATAAGGGGGCCAAGCAGCCCAAGATCATAGGTGCATAGAAAGGGATGGCGAAGAAAGTGAAGAAGGCAATGACGAAGTGGATGTACTACAGTGCGGTTCCAGCTGATACGGCACATGGTCCTTATTATAGTAATATGGTTGACACTATTGCAAAGGCAGGTCCTGGATATCGTGGTCCTACCCCTAATGAGGTGTTGACCAATTTCCTGGCTGAGGAGAAGGAGGAGCTGCAAGAGTACATCAGTAGTTTGAGAATATTTTGGGAGACATATGGATGCACCATTATGTGTGATGGATGGACCGGTCCGACAAGAAAATCTATCATCAACTTTATGGTGTATTGTGATCGGAAGACTGTGTTTCTAAAATCTGTGGATGCTACTGGGCATACAAAAGACCACAAGTATATTCTTGGACTTTTGCAGGATGTGATTGATGAAGTTGGGAAGGAGAATGTGGTGCAGATTGTCACCGACAATGGCACCAACTTCAAGAAAGCCGGTGAGGTACTGATGAATACAGCTGGATATAACCTATATTGGACACCCTGTGCAGCTCATTGTATCGACCTCATGTTAAAGGACATCGGCAAGATCAATATTATCCAGAGCACAGTGAAGAGGGTCAAGCAGGTAACAAATTTCATCTACAATCATACTGTTGCTCTGCATATGATGAGGCAGGCATGCGGTGGTGAGCTAGTGCGACCCAGTCCTACGAGATTTGCCACGAATTTCATCGCCCTCAACAGTAATCAGAAATGGAAGACGGGCTTGAGATCCATATTTTCATCAGAGGAGTGGTTCTCATGGGTTGGATCAAAGTAAGTATTTTTTATATTTTTTATCTATAGTCTTTACTATTTGATTTAACAAGTTGTTAACTTCTTATACATTTATACTATGAAATATGAATATCTAGTATGTAGTATTTATTACTAACTTAATGTGTTTGTGATAATTCAGTACGAGTAGTGGGCGCACCGCACAGACGACAATCTCGTCAGATGAGTTTTGGAGGAATGTGAGAATTGTGCTGGAGACCTTAGATCCTATAATAAAGGTCTTACATATGGTTGATTCCTCCCTCAGGGGGCCCACTATGCCGCACATATATGCAGCCCTGGAGCGAATGAAAACAACAATCCAAAGAGCTAACCCCAGAGGTTTTGCTGCATACTTGAACATTGTTGATGTTAGATGGACCGCTCATCTAATGCATCCGATGCATAGGGCGGGTAAGTAGTTAGTGTGGGTTACTACTTATTATTAATAATTTATAACTTGTAAGAAAAATTAATTCTTTGACTGTGAGTTTGTGAATTGTGCAGCCTATTATCTCAACCCAAAATATCAGTAAATTGAAAATTTGGGATTGCGGTCAGACTTGCTCGATGTCGTTATGGAGGTTATTGGGAAGTTAGAGCCAAACGCAACGGTCCAATCAAATTGCCATATGGAAGTTAGAACTTAGCACTTGCTTTTTATTTGTGAAAGAATTTAGCTAACCATCAATAAAAATTATTGCAGATAAAATACTTTAGGGATGCACTGGGGACCTTTGGTTCAGATTCTGCTGCTCAAAACCGACAAAATTATGATCCAGGTTAGATGCATGATTACATTTTACATATAAGTAATATAAGTAGGATTTTTGTTAAGAATTAAAGTATTAACTTGCATTATTTGTGATAATGCAGCTGAGTGGTGGATTCTATATGGGGGCGATGCAGAGAACCTCCGAAGAGTGGCAGTGCGGATCCTCTCCCATACTTGCTCTGCCTCTGGGCGTGAGAGGAATTGGAGTACATTTGGGATGATTCACTCCCAGAGGAGAAATAGGTTGGGAAGTCAACGCCTGAATGACCTCGTGTTTTGTCACTACAACATGAGGCTGAAGTTAGAGAATGCCTGTTTAACCACTAACAGTGGGACAGACAAGGACATCTAGCTTGATGATATCTTTGAGCTCACTGCAGATGACCAACATCCACTCACGGATTGGTTGTTGGATAGGGGCGAGCCAGTGTTAGATCAGCTTGGAGGTAGGCCAGACCCAATCATTGCTCAAGCTGCGGGAGTTAATGTAGATGAGTACATGGCTTCTCAAGAGGGGCAGGTACATCAGGCGGCTTCCGCCACAGTGGATGAGGATTGGATGATGCAGCCTGGCACGCAAGATGATGATGATCCAGATGACACCCTTGCTCCCAGTCTCAGTCATACTCAGAGGGATGATGATGACGACAGTGGTGGTGGTGGTGGAGGAGGAGTACAGGAGTGATATCATGTTCCATTATCAAAGGCACAGGATCCCCCCCAGAGATACATTGGAGAGACTCAATACACACATGCCACCCAGGATGACGATCATGGTGGTGAGCTTTATCGTGGTTGACCTACGAGCTACAATCGGCCAGGGAGGGGGGAGTTTCAAGGGGGAGCAGCAGCATATGCATGGCCAGCATGGGTATGGATCATATGGCTTTGGTTATAGTGACGATACTCGATCATATGGCTCATACGGCCATTTCGATCCGATGGACTGGTTGCCAGGAGTGATGGGGTCCATGACCTTCGAGGAGTTTGTAGGCTCCACACTTGCTTATGGCTATGGTGTCCCTTCTGCTTATGGACACGATGATATGTCGTCTAGGAGTTCGCACTATGGATATAATGATGGATCTTCCATGAGCTTGGGTTCGCAGGAAGGCAGCACATATGGTGGTTGGGGTAGTGATGTTTGGGGTTATCAGCATCAGGGTGTCCTGTTTATGCCTCCATTTGGCTCACAGAGAATTGATATGTTGGAGGCAACATACAGATATCCTTTCGATGCTACGATGTCAATTGAAGAGTTCCATTCACGTTACCCCTCTGAGGGGAGTAGTTTTACAATCATGGATGATGAAAACTACAAGAGACTGGTTTCCTTGTATGTCAACAACCATCAGCATGACATGTCTTGGAATGACTTCAAGAAAATAATGGAGCGGAAGTTTAATGTTGTAGCCTATGGGCCTTGTACCCAACTATCAACAGAGACAGAGCTGGAGGACATGGATCCACCAAGGCATAGTACTTGGTATTGAGTAGTTGTATTTGTATTATTATATACTTGTATTTTTCTTACTAATATAATAGTTTTGTGCTTATTTATGTTAGTTTAATTGTTTAAAATAAGGTTGTAAAATTACAATTTTACCGGTATATACAGTCGATTATATGCCGATCAAGAGCACCAATTTGGGTGAGTTTTTAGGCAAAACCAACCATTCCATTGTGTTTATTGGCATCAAATTAGGCTACCCACCAAATTTCAACTCATTTGGACCAAAAAAAACCCATCGAAACAAAGGGGCGAAATATGCCGAACTGGGTGGCAAAAATTTCGGCGATATTTCGCCGTTTCGCCTAGTTCGCCGCCCAGCGAACCTGGCCAAACGAACGAGAAATCATTCCCTAATCAAAAGTGACTTATTGAGATGGATTTTTATTTGCAGCTGCTGCTGCTGGCAGCAGCCGACGGTCGAGATTCGACCATGTCATCAAACTTATGTTTAACGGTCTAGATTAAAAACTCAAGGATCTTATATGTAAATATAATTTTTTCTTTTGCATTTTAAGGTTTTAGAGTTTTATAAATTTACAAATTCAGCCCCTGTTACTAGCCGAATAAAAACCCCAATTGAAAGACTGATTTTTCCGGTCGGAATCTCCAGCAACATTTACCGATTTTCTTCCTTCTCCTCCTCCGTCGTTTTCCGTCTCTCTTCCACTCCTTTCACATTTTCCTTGTTGTAAATATGTTTAAAACTTATTTTATAAAATAATTTTTAAACATATTTACAACAATCCCCCACAATGGTTAAAACTTCAAATACAAAGGCTGAAGACTCAAGCAGCAGTGAACACATTAGACACAATAGGACACTTCGTTGTAGATGTCTTTCGGACTTGAATCGACACTAGATCTGATAAAGTAGGCTGCAGAGTCACTCATTCTATCAACGATATGGTGGTACTACTTTACTATATTTATTCAGAATGGGTATAGTAGTACAAACAGGTCATCTAGTGACTTTGTTGCTTACCCTTTGAACCTAATTCAGGATTTAACCTCTTCACATAGGTTGGGTGTTCATCACATGACCTATGTCACAAGTCTTAATCCCATTCCTGTAAGTGTTTCATTAAAAGCTCTTGTAGGCATAGCTTTAGTGAACATATTAGCTAAATTCTCCTCTGATTTCACATAATCAATTGCAATTGTTCCTTCATCAATATATTGCCTTACAAGATTATGTCGAAGACATATGTGTTTTCTTTTCCCATTATATACCCGATTCTTGGCCCTTCCTATAGCTGCTTTACTGTCACAGTGCAGCGATATAGGTGGCATTGGTTTGGGCCATAGAGGTATATCTGCAATCATGTTTCTAAGCCATTCAGCTTTACTTCCAGCCTTTTCCAAAGCTACGAATTCTGCTTCCATTGTAGAAGATGTTCCACATGATTGCTTAACTGACTTCCATGAGATTGCTCCTCCACCTAGCATAAACACATATCCACTTGTAGCTAGTGTTTCTCTTGAATCTGAGATCCAATTAGCGTCACAGTGTCCATCCAAAACAGAGGGATTTCCACTATAGTGAAGTCCATAATGCATAGTACCCTTCAGATATCGAAGTAATCATTCAATTCCAAGCCAATGCTCTTTACTAGGATTATGAGTATGCTGGCTCAATTTTCCAACTGTTAGAGCAATATCTGGCCTAGTACAGTTCATCAGATAAGTCACAGATCCAATAATCTGTGGGTATCTCTTCTGATTTACCAGTTCTCCAATATTTTTCTGAAAATTACTATCCATAGTTCAAGGAGTTTTGAACGAACCAGAATCATAAAAACCAAACTTCTTAAGCATATTTTCCACATAATGAGCTTGAGAGAATATAATTTCTCTTTCTTTTCTGATGATTCTAATTCCCAGAATTACATCAGCAGTGCCCAAATCTTTGGTGTCAAATAAAGACAATAGCAGTTTCTTAGTTTGATTAATTATTTCTAGGCTTGTTCCCATGATCAACATGTCATCTACATAAAGTAAAATAAAAACACCCTTCCCTTGATGAAACTTACTATATAAGCACCTTTCAGAATCACTAACACTAAAACCCTTCGAAATAAGAGCAGTATCAAATTTCTCATGCCACTGCTTGGGTGCTTGCTTTAACCCATACAATGACTTGACTAATTTACAAACCTTATTAGGTTGACCAAGAGATACATAACCTTCTGGTAGTCTTATGTAGATCTCTTCCTCCAATTCCCCATTTAGAAATGTTGTTTTTACATCCATTTGGTGTATCACCAAATTGTAGATAGATGCAATCGCCATAAGAACTCTCACAGTGGTTATTCTTGCTACAAGTGCAAAGGTGTCAAAGTAATCTATGTCTTTCTTTTGCCTAAAACCTTTGACTACAAGTCTGGCTTTAAACTTATCTAAGGAACCATCAATTTTCAATTTCTTTCGAAATATCCACTTGGTTTCTAACACCTTTGAACCTTGAGGAAGATTTATCAATTCCCAAGTGTGGTTAGCTATAATGGAATCTAGTTCATTCTTTATAGCTTCCTTCCAAAAGGCAGCATCCGGAAAAGTAACTGCTTCACTATATGTGAGAGGGTCTTTGTCTATAAGATAGACTATCCACTCATCAGATGAAAATTTAGCTTTCCTTTGTCTTTTGCTTTTCCATATAGGATTCTCATTTCCTCTTGGAGTCTCATTTCCATTGTCTTGTGTCAATTCTTGAGATAAATCAGCGGGTGTAGCCAAATCATTTCCATGATTCATACTACTACTTCCAGACTCACTATCAAGTCTATTAAATTTCAAAGGAAATATTCTTTCAAAGAATTCAGCATCCCTTGTCTCAATTATTGAATTTTCCTCACAAATTTCTTCAATGGTTCTTATAACCATGCAACGGTATGCAAAACTATGTACTGCATAATCTAAAAACACACAGTCAATGGTTTTAGGACCAACTTTTTGCTTCTTAGGTTCTAGAATGGCCACTTTGACCAAACAACCCCATGTTCTCAAGTGTTTCACACTTGGTTTCCTTAAATACCATTTTTCATATGGTATCATTCCAGTCTTCCTGTGGGGAATTCTATTTAAAATATAACACGAAGTTAATATTGCATCCCCCCACAAGTCAATTGGTAAGCCAGAACTGATTAACATTGCATTCATCATCTCTTTTAATGAACGATTTTTCCGTGCTGCTATCCCATTAGATTCTAGTTGATATGGGGCAGTGGTTTCATGAATAATGACATTCTCTTCAAAGAATTTACTAAGGCTAAAATATTGTGACCCTCTATCAGTCCTTAGCCTTTTTATCTTTCTTCCAAGTTGATTCTCTACTTCTGCTTTATAAGACAGAAAGGCATTGCAAGCTTCATTCTTATATTTCAGTAGATATATCATAGTATATCTAGAATAGTCATCTATAAAGGTGATAACATACCTATTACTACCTCTTGATTCTTGTTGTAAAACCCAGCCCTAACCTTGACCCGGAAACCTTGTTATTTGTAGGTCCGATGACCCGAAGTAAAGTAAGAAGTAAGCTTTGGGCCATCCTAGTAGAGGACTTGGTGTCTGGCTTTGAATCCATGAAAGTTGATGATGAGGTTCTATTTATGGAAACTGAATCCTGATGAAGATCTAATTAGTTGATGGACTTGGAGTGCTCTCTATCTTGGTTTGAAGGCATTTCTACCTATTAGGTAAGTCACTTGACTTGTGTGCAAAACCCCTTTAAGATTGGATTTGATCTGGACCTTCAATTCCCTGTTTTGGTCTTGCTGTCGGCATTGGTCGATTGATTGGTCGGCGTGGGCAGTCGACCAATCCACTCGACCAATGAGTCTTGTCTTTGGCAATTAGGTTGTTCTTGCTCTATTTAAGTCCAATCTCGAGTCCACTTCGTATTTGCTGCCTCCAAACTCTCTGGAGCAGACAAAGACCTCTGCAAGTCATCTCTCTTGCATCCTTGGTGTTTTCTTGACGGATCTTCGTCGAAACTCTTCTTTTTGCATCAAAAGGTATGTCTACTCTCTCTTCTTCTCCTCCATCTTTGTTTTTCTTTCCTTTTTGAGTTGAGACAGTAGAAGAGATGCTGCATTCTCTGTTGCAAACATCTCTGAACATGTTCTCATGATCATCCTAAGGATTTGAGGCTAGAACAATGATCTTAACCATGATCATTGCAAGCTTTTGAAGGAATCATGATCAAACCATGATCTAATCTCTGTTAAACTTCTAATCTGAATTCCGATCTCTTTGGATCTTCTATGTTGATCATGTTAGTAGTTAATTCTTGTGTTTTTCTTCCATGATCCATAATCTATAGATTTCTAGTTGTTCTCTTCTACCATACTATGTGTTCTTCATGATGCATGGTAGTTACATATATGGTAGGTTTTATTTCCTTATTTAGATTTATACTTCTAAGCCTTATTCCATGAAGATCTATGTATGTTTTCATGATACCATTACCGAAAGCAATGATCCATCCTCCTATTGTTCTTGTCTTTGTTTTCTATTTCAAATTCATCAAGATCCATGGTTGATTTAATTATGGTAACTTTTTGTTTCCTAATTTGGATCTTGATACCTTGATTGGATTAGTGTTTTGAGGTCCCCTATATGTTAGAATACTACTGATGTAGTCTACCCCTTGATTAGTACCCTTTTGAACCACCAAATTCGGATTTCATATCTTAAAACTCTGATTTTATAGGCTCATTGCTTGTGCATTGGTCGATTGGACCACTCGACCAATCCACTCGACCAATGAGTACGGCAACTCCAGATTTGGTGCATTTCGGATGTTTTGATATCTTTTCCGTTAGGGATCTTTCCTAATATGTTGTATATACTTGTTTAGGACCTTCTTCTCAAGTTTGCCAAGATCTTACTTGATTTCTTAGGATTCCTTTGCGAGTTATAAAAGGTAAGGATGGTTATTTCCTTAATTACATAGATAGCATGAATCTAGTTTCTATATTTGAATATCATTGATATGATTCCTAAATTAGATTCTTACAATGATATACTACTGTTGCATAACTTTGATTACAGTAGCATTACTTATTCATATTAAATTGATTCATGTATGATTTACTTACCAATGTTATACAAGTGATTGTAATTATTGATTTCTTTCCATATATGAAGTTACCATATATGTGATGATATGATTTGATGCATGTGTATGCTTACGTATGGTTTGGAAAGGAGAGGTGTCCTTTCGACACTTCTGTCCTTGGACTACTACGGGAATATTATGGGATGTTTCCGGAGATGCCCTCTGGACACCTTCCTAAACTGTTGGATGACATATCTAGGATTGTCTAGTAGTGTTTGGCTAGGATGTCTGTTATGTCGGACCCTATTCGGAGGGGTATTGAGACCGAACGACCCGTGGTAGCAATGGGGATTCATGGGCGCTCAAGACCGGTAACCAACCCGTGAGAGGACAGGAATCACATTGTGGGGGCCATTTATTGGTAGGGTTGCATATGGTTAGACTTGGGCTCACGGGCGCTTAAGACCGGTAACCAACCCGTGAGAGGACGTGAGAGCTTCCCGTTTACCATATGTGGATGATCAATAGGGTTGATGAGTCCGTAGTCCGAGTTGGTCGGTGCCATAGGATACGCTGACTCTAGTGTGAAGGATACCGGAAAGGATCGTCGGGGGACGAGGAATGGACGTATCCGGATCGACTTGATGTAACTAAGTAGAAGACTTGCATTAGGCTAGGTTTTACCACGACATGCGCCAGTACTTATACCAAATGGTTGTGAGAGAGTGTGTTGACTTAACCCCCTGCCATGGTTTGTCCTGAGGGATGAAGGACCCTTTACCAATCGGCTGCTCAAGACCGGTGAAATGATCCGTGAGAGAATCCAAGATATCTTAAATGGTTGAGGATGTGAGTGGACTTTCCTAAAGAAGTACGGTGCTATGACTTAAAGCATGTCCGCCAATAGAGACCAGCATACATAGAGTTAGATTCATTCATTCATTGTTTGTCTCATATCATATTGCATTTATGTTTGTTATGGAATCTGCCATTTATGTTATTATGGATTTTTAAGCGCCTTCTTGAGTTTCTTTGAAACTCATTCCTTTATTGTACAATGTTGTTAGACTATCCTGTGCAGTCTTGAGTACTATGACGGTCCCTATGAAGAAGCGCAAGGCGAAGAGGCATATCTCCGGGGAAGGTGATTGCGGTTACCACAATTACTCCGAAGATTCCGCGAGTGGTTATGCTCCGTACGATGCTTAGTCCGACCATTGAGTGGAAGCGTCCTTGTGCTATTTATGAGATTTACACTTACAAGGATGTTGTCTATAAAGTGGAGAACAATTTAGTTACCCAATGTACTTGTTCTTGGGATTAGGTTTTGTCTAGTTTATTCTTTTAGAGCTACTTTTCCGCTGGTTGTAAAGTGGGATTTTTGCCTCGCTTTACTTATCCGTTTGATACTACGATTATATCTATTATTCTGATTCATTTATGATTCATTCTTTCTTTATTGGATCTATGATTTATCTTCCGCACTCTTGTTTTGATTGTTCATGATTATGTTATTGTTTATGTGGGAGGTTGATCACTCGATACCTGATCTTCGGGCTGTGGATCACACTCTCGGGTATGCCGGATAGGGTACCGGCTGGGAGGGTGTGACTGATTGGTATCGAGCCCAAGGTTCGAGGAGATCCTAACCACAAAAGACAACAACTGAACATTCTGAGTCATTGATCCGAAATTACTCTTCTACTCTTAGAAGTGAATAATAGAACACTGAATTAGAAACTTGACCTTTGAGGCATAACAGAACATTTCTGAATAACATACCATAATTATACTTGAACAAATGTCGCTAATGCAAGGAAAAGAAAGTTGCATAACGTACAATAATTAAAGAGAAACAAAATGAACTTCATTAATTTCAAAAGTTTTTACAACGATTACATCCGAAATGCATAAATGGAAATCCTAAGGTACGGTCTATCTAGGTGATCCGCTCTCGATCTCTGTATGCTCCGAACTCCTCCGCTAGCTGAGTCACCCGATGCTCTATCCTATCTGTCGTGACTCCATCCTCTCGTACATCTGCTCTGTCGACCTCCATTCTCTCTAGCATGGAAGTCATCGATCTCATCTGTGCACCAAGATCTGAAGTCTCCGGAACTGCATGCGAAGGGCCACCTACCTCGAAGTGTGATGAAGGAAACTCGTGATGCACAGGCTCAGCCTCGCGCATATCTGCATCATCTCCGGCCTGATCATCACTATCAGGACCGATATCCTCTCCTCCATCCTCGATCCCTGATCCTCATCCTACGATTCATCATCATCCTCACCCTACGGACCGGGAGATCTCTCGACTGCTTGTAGTCTCATCCGACGAATGGTCCGAGTCCCAATAGGGTATCCCTGTGATCTAGTGTCCCCTTGGTGTATCCTCGAAACTCACCCCGAAATGCCTGAAGATCAAAGTCGGTAGCCTCCCATAGCAAAGGTTCCGCATGCTAGGCCGCGAGAACTAAGTCCGGCATGACTCTTTGAATGATGTAGGAGAGATCGATCTCGAAGCCCATGTAGATGCGGTAGATGACTAAGGCCTCCATCACGTGACCCGATGGTGATGTCCGGCTTTCGGCATGATGTTTCGGCCGACTATGCGACCGATAATCCGTGCGAGAACCCGTCATCCGTCCGCTAGTCCACGGTGTGAAGCATCGACGGCTATCCCATAGCGTAGAGCATATCTCGCGAAGCTCGTACGGCATCGGATGGCTGTCCCGGATCTGCTCCTGCGGTATCCACACACACTTCTTGTGGATAGTAAGGAACCCTGCAAGATCTCAGCCGGTATCCGGGTAGAGAAGCGAATGCGAGTCCGGAAGACCACTGCTCCCGAGGACAAGTCTAAGTGGATGTCCTTGGCCTCGAGCCTCCTCTGTGTAAGTAAGGTTGCTGAAGAACAACCTCACTAGCTCCGGGTATACCGGTAGATCCTCGGTGAAGAGATGAGTCCACTGTAATGTGTCGAACCTCTGCCGAATCCTAAAGGCTACGAGCTGGCGTAAGTGAAGTAGACGTCCCATCTCGATGTTGCGATGCCGAAGTAGGCCTCGTACGGGAACTCGGCCTGAGGTGTGTCAAACATGTCTGGTCTCCCTAACCTCCTGTCTAGGCTCGAAAGGAACCGACCTCTGCCCCTAAGAGCACCTACGATGCGACCACGACCTCTACCTCGTCCTCGCCCTCCCCTTTGCATAGTGTATCTGTGAAAGGGACAAGAGACATTTCCAATTAGTGCTATTTTAAGATTTGAGCCAAAACGGTATTTTAGTAATTTTTCGGAAAATTTCAAATTTGGGGGAAATTTGATTTGAACATACTAGCATGTGCGCAATACTTGGAATTTCATGTCTATGAAGTTTGTTTGATGAAAATCGATCTAAAACTTGGGTTAAAGCGAAAAATTCAGCAAGAAGGAAATTTGGGGATTTTGCAATTTAGGTCAAAATTGGATTTTTGAAAAGTTGAAATTGGTTAAATCAAATTGTATGGACCTATCTACATTGTCATCTTGAGCATGTAGCATTTGATCTCGTGCGAAAATTTCAAGCGGTTTGAGAGAAAACGAAATTTTTCTAAAGATATCGATTTCGGTATAAAACTTTGCGAGATGAGCACCAAAGTGTTAAAACTTGTTGTCTATGCATGGCATTGTGTTTAAAACCTAGGGAATATGTTTCTAAGCATTCCTAAGCATGATTTCTAGCATTGGATACAAGTAAAGCATGGTTTTATTGAAATGCAAGCATGAGAAGATGAAAAGGGAAGAAAGAATAAGAGATTTACCTTGTTTGTGAAGATGGTGTGTTGTGATGTTGTTGTTGAAGCACTAAATCACCTCAAGAACACTTGTGGGAACTCTTGGAGATTTTCCCTAGAGCTCTCTCACCTTTGGAAGAAGTTAGAATGAGGTTGGAATGTGAAAATGAGGCTTATAATGCGAATTTTCGCATTAGTCATCGCATTGGTCGACTCATTGGTCGACTGGGTCACTCGACCAATCACTCGACCAATGGTCACAGTGACCTCATTTGCTGTTGAATCTTTGGAAAATGTGATTTTTGCCTTATGGAATATTGTTTGATGACTATATGGATATATTTGAGCATGATTTAAGTTTTCAAATCATTTGGACTTGTGGTTTATGTTGAATCTTCGAAATTCGGTATTTTGATGTTCTCGGTTTTTGAGAATGGTTACCTCGAGAAGTGGGCGTGGTGAATCCAGTGGTCATGGAGGTGGTGAAGTACCTCGGGGAGGTGGTGAAGTACCTCATGGAGGTGGTGAGATACCAAATGTTGATCGGGGTACTCATGAGATCCTGGTGCCCCGAATGTTGGAAGTTTCGGAGATATTGCCAATATTATGGGCAATATGATGCGGCGACAAGCGGCTCGGTTCAACCGAGATGTTGGTGGGTTTCATGACTCTCGCATAATGAGACCCGGGCTGGTGCTAATGTGAATCTTCATGCCGCATGATCCCGAATGCGGGAGGTTTAGTTGGAACTCCTCATACTCGCTTGATGGAGAGTTTTCCGAAGATGCAAGTACCCACTTTTCTTTGGAGTTACCAAGGACCCCTTGTTTCCTAACAAGTGGCTTCGTGAGTTGGAGAAGGCTTTCCGACATCTGCAATGCTCGGAAGCTCGGAAGATTTTGTTTCTTGAGCGAAGTTGCAACAAGAAAGCTGATGCATGGTGGATCTCCACTCGTCTGTTTTGGAAGGTTTGCATGCGGGAGTTGTAACTTGGGAGTTATTCAAAGAGGCTTTTTGTATGAACTACTTTCCCGAGGCGGTGAAGGATGCGAAGGAAGCTGAGTTTATGATTCGACTCAAGGAACTCTGTCTCGTGTTGGAGTACCAACAGAAGTTCGAGGAGCTTCATTTCTTTGCTCAGATTCTTTGAAGGAAGACCTCGCCAAAGCAAAGAAGTTCTTCAAAGGACTGCGCGCCACTGCATTAAAGCTTACCTCACGAGTCCAGCCTATAGTGAGCTATGCTCAAGTGGTGCGGAACTCGAAGAAGTTGGAAGAAACGAGAGAAGGAAAGTGCTCGTGTGCAAAAGCCTTGGCGATCAAGGAATTCTGGTTTGGTGGATCGTAATGACCGTCGTTTTGTGAGACCTACACCCTACCCCACTCCTACCTTTCGGGCTAAGAGTGTAGGTCGGAACACGGGTTTTCAGCAGCCCGGCCGGTTTAGACGGTATGGCGGAAACCGACCACCAGCAAGTGCAAGTGCAAGTGCAAGTGCAAGGCCTTTTGTTCGAAGCCCTCATTTGCAGCCACCCCTGTTGGATCCAGCAATCCTGTTTGCTTCTACGCAAGCAAGCTGGTCATTTTGCTCGTGCTGTCCGAAGCGGCCTGCCAAGCAGCTTTGCCCGGTGGTGAAGAGTGCTCCTGCTCCTCCCTCCGGTAGAGTTTTCAGTATTTCAGTCTTTGAGCGGGATCCAAGCCATGATGTGATTACAGGTACATTGTTAGTCGCTTCTATTTCTGCATTTGTCTTATTTGATACGGGTGCATCTCATTCGTTCATGTCATCTGCATTCATCAAGAAGACTAACCTAATCCACGAGAAGTTGTCTAGTTGTTTATTGATTAGTACACCTACTGGTCTGTTGTGAAACTAGATAAGGGGTTATCTAAATGTCTGTGTTGATTGGTGAGAAGAACTTGGAAGCCAATTTTGTGATTCTTGACATGAAGGACTTCGATGTTATTTTGGGAATCGATTGGTTGACAGCCCACAAAGCTGTGTTCCTTTGTTCCTCAAAGAAGATTCAGTTCCATATTTGTGGAAGTCCGGTCTTTGAATTTCGGGGTGAAAAGAGAAGGGTTTGTAAGAAGGTCTTGTCTGCTGCTTGATGCAAGTCTATGCCCTAGTGGATGATGCTTCATCGAAGGCAAGGGTATAGTGGAGAAAAGAGTAGACGAAGTCGAGTTGTCTGCGACTTTGTTGATGTCTTCCCGATGATCTATCGGGGAGTGCCTCCGGACGAGAGATGTCGAATTCTCTATTGATCTCGTCCCTGGTGCTGCACCGGTATCTAAAGCTCCGTATAGGATGGCTCCTCTTGAGTTGAAAGAGTTGCAAAATCAGTTGAATGAGCTCATTGATAGAGGTTTCGTGCAGCCTAGTGTGTCACCTTGGGGAGCTCCGGTCTTGTTCGTCAAGAAGAAAGACGGTAGTATGCGCTTGTGCATCGACTACCGTGAGTTGAATAAGTTGACTATCAAGAATAGATATCCGCTGCCCGAATCGATGATCTCTTCGATCGGTTGAAGGGTGCGAGTTGTGTTCTCAAAGATTGACTTAAGGTCCGGATATCACCAATTGAAAGTGAAGTCTAGTGATATCTTCAAGACAGCTTTCCGAACGCGGTATGGTCACTACGAGTTTAGAGTCATGCCCTTCGGATTGACCAATGCTCCTGCGGTGTTCATGGACCTCATGAACCGAGTATTTCATGATGTGCTTGATAAGTTTGTGATTGTTTTCATTGATGACATCTTGATCTATTCGAAGAGCGAAGAAGAGCATGCGAGTCATCTAAGTTTCACTTTGCAAAGGTTGCGAGAAAAGAAGTTGTTCGCTAAGTTTAGCAAGTGTGATTTACGGCTTAAGAGAGTGGTATTCCTTGGTCATGTAGTTTCAGCCGAAGGTATTCGTGTCGATCTGAAAAAGTCCAAATTTGTGGCTGATTGGGAAAGACCGAAGTCGATAACGGAAATAAGAAGTTTTCTTGGATTGGCGGGTTACTACCGAAGGTTTATTGAGAACTTTTCTCGGTTGGCTGCTCCTATGACTAAGTTGACCAGGAAAGAAGAGAAGTTTGTTTGGTCGACGCCTTTGTGAGAAGAATTTCCAAGAGTTGAAAGATAGATTGACAAGTGCCCCGGTTTTGACTATACACGATAGTTCCGGTGGTATGACAGTTTATACCGATGCGTCAAAGATTGGTTTGGGTTGTGTCTTGATGCAACATGGCAAGGTCGTAGCCTATGCTTCTCGGCAATTGAAGGATTATGAGCGGAATTACCCCACTCACGATCTAGAACTTGCCGCCGTTGTCTTTGCTTTGAAGATTTGGAGACATTATCTTTACGGTGAGAAGATTGCCATTTTCACGGATCATAAGAGTTTGAAATACTTCTTTACCCAAAAGGAGTTGAACATGAGACAAAGGAGATGGTTGGAACTAGTCTCCGATTATGATTGTGATATTCGGTATCATCCTGGGAAAGCAAATGTTGTTGCTGATGCTCTTAGTAGGAAGAACCAGAAGAAGACTTTGGATTTGAATGCTTTGAGTTTACCATTGTGGTCTTCTATTGAGAGTTTTGATTTGGAAATCGTTCTGAGAATTCTGATTTTATTCTTTCTTTCGCCATGACGGCAAGATCTGGTCTTAGAGATAAGATTGTTGCTCTGCAGAGTTACGATCAAGAGTTTTTGATCAAAGTTGAGAAGATTTCTTCGAATCTGAGTCGGACCCCGACTTTGGTATATCCATGGATGGTGCTTTGTTGTTTAGGGAGGAAGACTGTGTGTGCTGCAAAGCGAAGAAGTTAAGAAAGAAATATTGAAGGAAGCACACCGATCGGTCTTTCTTTGTACACCGGGAAGCACCAAAATGTACAAGGACTTGAAGGAACATTTTTGGTGGATTGGTCTAAAGGCGGATGTTGATGATTTTGTTGCCAAGTGTGAGACTTGCCAACGTGTGAAAGCCGTTCGACAACCTCCCTCTGGATTACTTCAGCCTCTTCCTATTCCTAGTTGGAAGTGGGAGGATATCTCCATGGACTTTGTGACTAGCTTGCCTCGGACAAGTAAAGGCAATGACACTTGTGTGGGTGATTGTTGATAGGTTGACCAAATCAGCCCATTTCATTCCTATGAAGATCACTCATACTTTGGATAAGCTAGCAAGGCTTTATGTGGATAATGTGGTTCGTCTCGCATGGTGTGCCATTGAGTATTGTCTCGGATCGTGATCCTAGGTTCACCTCAAGGTTTTGGAATAGTTTGCGAAGGCCTTGGGAACCCAATTGAACTTGAGTACAGCTCATCATCCACGGTCGATGGACAATCCGAGCGGACAATTCGGACATTGGAAGACATGCTCAGATCTTGTGTGGTGGATATGGGTGGTAATTGGGATGAACACCTAGCTTTGGTTGAGTTTGCCTATAACAACGGTTATCAAGCAACAATAGGCATGACTCCATTCAAGGCTTTGTATGGCGGTACTTGTAGGACACCTTTGTCTTGGTGAGGCAGGTGAAAGAAAAGTCTTAGGTCCTGAGATGATTGAAGCTACAAGTGCTATGGTAGATATGATAAGAGAAAGGATTAAGTCTGCTTGATCAAGATAGAAATCTTATGCTTGATAAGAGAAGGACCGATTTGGAATTTCAAGTTGGAGAGAAAGTCTTTCTGAAGGTCTCACCAATGAAGGGTGTGATGAGATTCAATGTTAAGGGAAAGCTTAGCCCTCGTTACATTGGACCTTTCGAGATTTTGGAAAAGGTTGGACTGTTGCGTATCGATTAGCATTACCTCCGCCTCTTGCTGGTGTGCACAATGTGTTTCATATTTCGATGCTCCGAAAATACATAGAGAATCCGAACACATTTTGCAGCAAGCACTGAAAGACTTAGTGCTGATTTGACCTATGATGAAGAACCGGCCGAAATCTTGGATAGGAAGGACAAGCAGCTGCGGAATCGCGCCATTCCTTTGGTGAAGATTCGGTGGAAGAACCATACCCTTGAAGAAGCTTCTTGGGAGAAGGAAGAAGATATGAAGGAGAAGTTTCCTTACCTCTTTGGAAGCACAGGTACGCTTTCAATTTCGGGGACGAAATTTCTTTAAGGGGGGAGAATGTAAAACCCAGCCCTAACCTTGACCCGGAAACCTTGTTATTTGTAGGTCCGATGACCCGAAGTAAAGTAAGAAGTCAGCTTTGGGCCATCCCAGAGAGGACTTGGTGTCCGGCTTTGAATCCATGAAAGTTGATGATGAGGTTCTATTTATGGAAACTGAATCTGATGAAGATCTAATTAGTTGATGGACTTGGAGTGCTCTCTATCTTGGTTTGAAAGCATTTCTACCTATTAGGTAAGTCACTTGACTTGTGTGCAAAACCCCTTTAAGA
Source organism: Hakea prostrata (assembly GCF_041222555.1). Taxonomy (NCBI): domain Eukaryota; kingdom Viridiplantae; phylum Streptophyta; class Magnoliopsida; order Proteales; family Proteaceae; genus Hakea; species Hakea prostrata. Next base: position 184,825 of record NW_028291150.1, read on the forward strand.
TTGGATTTGATTTGGACCTTCAATTCCCTGTTTTGGTCTTCTTTGTCGGCATTGGTCGTGATTGGTCGATTGGGCAGTCGACCAATCCACTCGACCAATGAGTGTCTTGTCTTTGGCAATTAGGTTGTTCTTGCTCTATTTAAGTCCAATCTCGAGTCCACTTCGTATTTGCTGCCTCCAAACTCTCTGGAACGAACCAAAGACCTCTGCAAGTCATCTCTCTTGCATCCTTGGTGTTTTCTTGACGGATCTTCGTCGAAACTCTTCTTTTTGCATCAAAAGGTATGTCTACTCTCTCTTCTTCTCCTCCATCTTTGTTTTTCTTTCCTTTTTGAGTTGAGACAGTAGAAGAGATGCTGCATTCTCTGTTGCAAACATCTCTGAACATGTTCTCATGATCATCCTAAGGATTTGAGGCTAGAACAATGATCTTAACCATGATCATTGCAAGCTTTTGAAGGAATCATGATCAAACCATGATCTAATCTCTGTTAAACTTCTAATCTGAATTCTGATCTCTTTGGATCTTCTATGTTGATCATGTTAGTAGTTAATTACTGTGTTTTTCTTCCATGATCCATAATCTATAGATTTCTAGTTGTTCTCTTCTACCATACTATGTGTTCTTCATGATGCATGGTAGTTACATATATGGTAGGTTTTATTTCCTTATTTAGATTTATACTTCTAAGCCTTATTCCATGAAGATCTATGTATGTTTTCATGATACCATTACCGAAAGCAATGATCCATCCTCCTATTGTTCTTGTCTTTGTTTTCTATTTCAAATTCATCAAGATCCATGGTTGATTTAATTATGGTAACTTTTTGTTTCCTAATTTGGATCTTGATACCTTGATTGGATTAGTGTTTTGAGGTCCCCTATATGTTAGAATACTACTGATGTAGTCTACCCCTTGATTAGTACCCTTTTGAACCACCAAATTCGGATTTCATATCTTAAAACTCCGATTTTATAGGCTATCCTTGTGCATTGGTCGACTTGGACCACTCGACCAATCCACTCGACCAATGAGTACAGCAACTCCGGATTTGGTCTGCTTTCGGATGTTTTGATATCTTTTCTGTTAGGGATCTTTCCTAATATGTTGTATATACTTGTTTAGGACCTTCTTCTCAAGTTTGCCAAGATCTTACTTGATTTCTTAGGATTCCTTTGCGAGTTATAAAAGGTAAGGATGGTTATTTCCTTAATTACATAGATAGCATGAATCTAGTTTCTATATTTGAATATCATTGATATGATTCCTAAATTAGATTCTTACAATGATATACTACTGTTGCATAACTTTGATTACAGTAGCATTACTTATTCATATTAAATTGATTCATGTATGATTTACTTACCAATGTTATACAAGTGATTGTAATTATTGATTTCTTTCCATATATGAAGTTACCATATATGTGATGATATGATTTGATGCATGTGTATGCTTACGTATGGTTTGGAAAGGAGAGGTGTCCTTTCGACACTTCTGTCCTTGGACTACTACGGGAATATTATGGGATGTTTCCGGAGATGCCCCTCTGGACACCTTCCTAAACCTGTTGGATGACATATCTAGGATTGTCTAGTAGTGTTTGGCTAGGATGTCCTGTTATGTCGGACCCTAATCGGAGGGGTATTGAGACCGAACGACCCGTGGTAGCAATGGGGATTCATGGGCGCTCAAGACCGGTAACCAACCCGTGAGAGGACAGGAATCACATTGTGGGGGCCATTTATTGGTAGGGTTGCATATGGTTAGACTTGGGCTCACGGGCGCTTAAGACCGGTAACCAACCCGTGAGAGGACGTGAGAGCTTCCCGTTTACCATATGTGGATGATCAATAGGGTTGATGAGTCCGTAGTCCGAGTTGGTCGGTGCCATAGGATACGCTGACTCTAGTGTGAAGGATACCGGAAAGGATCGTCAGGGACGAGGAATGGACGTATCCGGATCGACTTGATGTAACTAAGTAGAAGACTTGCATTGGGCTAGGTTTTACCCCGACATGCGCCAGTACTTATACCAAATGGTTGTGAGAGAGTGTGTTGACTTAACCCCCTGCCATGGTTTGTCCTGAGGGATGAAGGACCCTTTACCAATCGGCTGCTCAAGACCGGTGAAATGATCCGTGAGAGAATCCAAGATATCTTAAATGGTTGAGGATGTGAGTGGACTTTCCTAAAGAAGTACGGTGCTATGACTTAAAGCATGTCTCGCCAATAGAGACCAAGCATACATAGAGTTAGATTCATTCATTCATTGTTTGTCTCATATCATATTGCATTTATGTTTGTTCCGGAATTCGCCATTTATGTTATTATGGATTTTAAGCGCTTTTACCGAGTTTCTTTGAAACTCATTCCTTTATTGTACAATGTTGTTAGACTATCCTGCAGTACCGAGTACTATGACGGTCCCTATGAAGAAGCGCAAGGCGAAGAGGCATATCTCTAGGAAGGTGATTGCGGTTACCACAATTACTCTGAAGATTCCGCGAGTGGTTATGCTCCGTACGATGCTTAGTCCGACCATTGAGTGGAAGCGTCCTTGTGCTATTTATGAGATTTACACTTACAAGGATGTTGTCTATAAAGTGGAGAACAATTTAGTTACCCAATGTACTTGTTACTGGGATTAGGTTTTGTCTAGTTTATTCTTTTAGAGCTACTTTTCCGCTGGTTGTAAAGTGGGATTTTTGCCTCGCTTTACTTATCTGTTTGATACTCTGATTATATCTATTATTCTGATTCATTTATGATTCATTCTTTCTTTATTGGATCTATGATTTATCTTCCGCACTCTTGTTTTGATTGTTCATGATTATGTTATTGTTTATGTGGGAGGTTGATCACTCGATACCTGATCTTCGGGCTGTGGATCACACTCTCGGGTATGCCAGATAGGGTACCGGCTGGGAGGGCGTGACACTTGTGATTTGAAGTCACATAAATCACTATGCACTAGTTCTAGCAAATTCGTTTTCCTGTCCATTGACTTATGAGGTTTCTTTGTAAATTTAGCCTCAACACAAATTTGACATTTAGTCAGTGGTGGTTTAATACTATGTATAATGCCCAACTTACATAATTGAGATATATAAGGTGCACTACTGTGACCTAGTCTACCATGCCATAAATCAAAAGAATCAAGAACATAAGCAAGAATCGAAGTATTTATTAATTCAGTAATACTCAATACAAAGAGGCCATCATTTATATAACCTTTTCCAATAAATACATCATTTTTTAAGAGAACTGCTTTGTCTGCTTCAAAGGACAGTTTGAACCCAGCTTTATTCAGGAGCGGATCAGAGATCAGATTTTGCCTTATATCTGGTACATCGAGGACATTCTCCAACTTCAGAATTTTTCTAGAGGTAAGCTTTAGGGTGATTTGTCCTTTTCCGATTACGTTGGCTGGTTGAGAATTTCCCATGAAGATCTTGTCAGCAGCATCAGAGTACTTGGAGAAGAAGCTCCTATCTCCACAAATGTGCCTAGTGGCACCCGTACCTATCACCCAGGATGTTGACTTTTCAACCACAAAAGCCTCTGTTATCATGGCAGTGTAGATCTCAGAATCAATCAGATTAACCCTTGCTTTCTCTGATCCTCCTTTCTTCTTTACCCTACAATCCTTTATGAAATGCCCAGGTTTGCCACACTTAAAGCATGCTCTCTTCTTCTTTTTGAAGGTGACATCTTGATTGGATTTCAGAGACTTATTAGATTTCTTTTTCTGTTCAGTCTCTACCAAGTTGGCCTTAGGGTTATTGGAACTACTAGGTTCGTTCCTAAGTTGGTTCCTCTCTTCTATTTTGATCCGAACCACAACAATGTCAAAGGCCCAGTCCTTCCTCTTCTGTTTCATTAAGACCTTGAAGGCACTCCAAGAGAAAGGAAACTTGTGCATCAAGGCAATGGTCACAAAGGCATCTAGCAGAATGATATTCTCTTTTTCCAGATTCCCCACCAACACTTGATACTTGTTTACTTGGTCGGAGATGCTAATCCCATCGACCATCGTAAACTCCAGAAAGGTTTCAACCACAAACCTTAAGTTACCGGCATCCTCAAGAGTATATTTCTTGACTAATGCCTCCCAAATTTCATAAGCAAATTCAAAAGAGCTATACACATTGTATAACTCGTTTGACAACGCATTTAGAATGCGATTCTTACATTTGAAATCTGCAGTGAACCATTCGATCCTTTTCTGATCGAATGAAGGATCACCTGACTTATCATGTTGGGGTTCATTCAACACAAATGCTATCCCAGCTTCCATAAGTGCAAAATACAGCATTTTCTTCCAACGTTTAAAGTTCCCACCTTTGAACTACTCGATTTTGTCAAAATCTAACTTTCCGATTGGTGGTTGTGAAGCTTACAGAGATGGAAGAGGAGTGCTCTTCTTAGTGACTTTCTCATGTGCACTTACGTTTGCAGAGTCCTTCATGTTTGGTCTCTTTTCCAACGGTTGTGTTGACTACTTCAGTGTTGTCAGTAGCCATAGTAGAAAATACTAAATACCTTAAACTTGTTCCGAAAGGGTTGTGGGCTTTGATCCGGAAGGCCCATTTTGTCATGGGCTCTATTCTGGAAAGCCCGCTGCTGGATGATTACGTGGAGATGCCATTAGAGAGGCACTCTCCTGTAGGGAGGTTAGCTGGATAGGTACCTTCTTATAGGGAGTTGAGCTGAAAGGTACCCTCACAAAGAGAGGTGACCATACCCTTTCACCCACAGCCTTTGGAGCTCTATATAAACCCATTTCCGAGTTCATTCTAAGTACAAAATTTCCTCCTCCTCTTTCTTTCTCTCTCTCCCTGTTGTTGTTTTGTTAAGCAGTGAACATAACCTGATACACCTTAAGTAACCTTTCTAAGGTGCAACCTTAAAGGTTGGGCTGACTTATCTTGGGGTGAAGACACTGTAGAACCCGTATTGCACAAATCGGGGTGTATAAATACCTTAAAGAAAGTACCTCTGGTACATTTCAACTCATTTGACAGTATTGTGAGAACAAGCGTTCAAGTATATTTGTCATGGGCCCCTGTTCGGGAAAGCCCGCAGTGGGTGATTACGTTGAGATGCCAAAGAGAGGCACTCTCCAGTAGGGAGGTCAGTTGGACAGGTACCTTCTTGAAGGGAGCTGAGCTGAAAGGTACCTCAACAAAGAGAGGTGACCTTACCCTTCACCCACAGCCTTTGGAGCTCTATATAAAGCCATTCCCGAGTTTATTCTAAATACTGAATTTTCCTCCTTCTCTTTTTGTCTCTCTCTCTCCCTGTTGTTATTCTGTCAAGCAGTGAACATTACCTGATACACCTGAAGTAACCTTTCTGGGGTGCAACCTTAAAGGTTGGGCTGACTGATCTTGGGGTGAAGACACTATAGAACCCGTATTGCACAAATCGGGGTGTCTAAATACCTTAAAGAAAGTACCTCTAGTACGTTTCAACTCAAGTGACAGTATTTGTGAGAACAAGCGTTCAAGTATAATTTTGCAGATTCATCAACATCGTATCAACAAGTTTTTTTTTTTTGTAAAAACACAAATTTATTTGTATTTAAACCCCCTACCCAAAGCACAACCTAACTCACCCAATGACAATGACCAATACAAAAAGGGGAGGGAAATATAAAGAAAATTATAAGACTTTTTTCCTGCCTTGTGATAAGTTTCCTTCTTGAAGGGTGGAGAAATTTAACTTTAGTGAACTAGGAAGCCATATGTCTTCTGTCTTCTACTAGGTGTCTAATTCTTTGAGTAACAACTTTGTTTTGTTGTATACAATTTGCACTGAACGCCTCTACCCATAATCACATCTTTAGTCCATCATGCTCCAAATCAGGCCATTTTCACACTTGAGAATTTGAACGACCTCTTGACTTGAAAAATTGCAAGTTTCATACCCAAAACTCCAAATACTTGTTCAAATCGTGAAAAATCATAAAATTTGCAAAAACAACATAAAACCCAAAGTAGTTCCACTCTAAGTATGTAAAATGCAGGCTTTATGCCCTAAAATGTGTTCATCAAGTATAATTATGTCATATCGATACCCTACTGTATTTATTCAATATGATATTATACAATATAATGGCATGGTTTCAGTTTCGATAAATGACATTCTATGAATTGACACCCTTCCCTAAAATGTAGTTGGATTGCTACCCTGGTTGTAGTTTCGGATGTCAGTTAAAAAGCTTTTTAGATTTTTTATTTTTTTTGTAAAAACACAAATTTATTTGTATTTAAACCCCCTACCCAAAGCACAACCTAACTCACCCAATGACAATGACCAATACAAAAAGGGGGAGGGAAATCTAAAGAAAATTATTAGACTTTTTTCCTGCCTTGTGATAAGTTTCCTTCTTGAAGGGTGGAGAAACTTAACTTTAGTGAACTAGGAAGCCATATGTCTTCTGTCTTCAACTAGGTGTCTAATTCTTGGAGTAACAACTTTGTTTTGTTGTTACAATTTGCACTGAACGCCTCTACCTGGTCTAACCGTCTTCAACAACTGATTCAATAGTTTGGACACAATGTGGACGGCTCCCAGGATATGTTGTGCACCATCGAGGAGAATCGTGGGACCTGAAAACGAGTTGCTGGAAAGGTGCTCTAAGAGTGACTAGGCGACGGACACTACGTCGACACGAATGCACCAACATTAAGTTTAACATTTAATGCTCCATACATGTGCATTAAATGCATCATATGTATCAGGAGATACAAAGATCATGAGGATATCCACCTAAGGATATCATGAAGATCTTGGTCTGCACACATCTGACGAACGAGATTGCTCAGGTAAGGTTATAAATACCTCCATCCTCCAAATGCTCAAGGTAATGTTCATTTTATCCCACCACCAACCCAACAATACAATTTGTTGGAGTATTTACTCATGTGAAGTTCTTATGTTTTATTAATCTGAATTTGATCTTTGGAAGTGGTTTTCCATACTTAGAAGCAACCCACATTTACTTATTTTCTTGGTGCGGAATACTAGGTTAACCAACTCTATCCCCCTTCAACTGTGGCCCAACCGGAGATGACAAATTTTGAAACAACAATTTTATATAGTGTTTTGTACGTAGAATTCTAACAAGCAATTGATTATCCCCTTAAATGATAATTTTCTATAGATGCTTATCCTTCATTATAATTTACGGCTTTTCTTATTGCTTGAGCTTCTACAACTAGTGCCATCTGAGCTCCACTTTTCTTAGCATAATAGAAAGAAAACTCCTATTTATGTCTCTTCCTGCTTCTCCATTTCCAGCCAGCCGCGCCATTGCAATGAAAAGACCCATCCACATTGATTTCTATCCAACCTAGCGGTGGGCCTTCCATTACACGTTTTGATTGTTAAAATCACTGCTCGGTTGTTTAGCAATTCTAAGCAATTTCCTCAACAGCTTGGATTGTTTCTCATATATATAAAGACCTACATAATTTACCTAAATAAACAAGTGAGCATGTAAGTGTTTGCACAAATGCTTTAATTCCATACCTCTTAGATCCTTCCTTAGAATTTGCACATAGATCTGAGGTTGGAGTTTCACTATTTCAATCTAAAGAGATGGCTCAAAATCACAACAAACTGCTTTACTTAAATTTATAAGATAGAAACACATGATCAGTTGTAGCCTGATAACCACAAATAATGCATTGGGATGATACTAAGCACTTTCTTCGCCGATGAAGTGATCAAATTTTGGGGTTAAAGGTACGTACTAGAGTTTTAGCTAGACTTTGTCAGCAACATGTCAGTCACTTATTGTGGCTAGCTTACACACTGAGGAGACCGAGAAGATGCCTGTTGCTATTTCTTTCCATAAAAAGGTGTCTTATTTGTCTCCGAGAGAGAGAGGGATAGTGATAGAAACTTTGAGGCCAAGTTTCGAGACCATGATTCCCTAAAGAGATCTTATTTCCAAGGGTGAGATCTTGCACTAATAAATTCAGAAACCAGTTTTGGGGCAAAATGAGGAATAGGAAATGGTGCTTGAAGAGGTGGTGTGTTTGGTATCCAAATATTTGTTCCAATTAGTTTGAAGAGGCCCTTCAGAAGTAGAACTGAAAATCGATTTCCAACCCCATGATGAATTTGGCTTTGCTTCCACATGTTTAAAATACTAATCTTTCATCACCCGACTCCAAAAGGATTTTGGTGGGTGCAGGAGCTCCCAAGCCTTTCGAGACAGAAGGGCGGTGTTCATCTTCTCAAGGTTGCTAATATTCAAGCCCCCAAATCTCTTATGTTGACGGATAGTATTCTAGTTGATGGTATGTGTTGGTGCAGATTTTGCCGTGATCCTTGGACCGTGAATCAAACACCAAACCTATCAGATCTAGACTGATCTGAACCGAACTGAGTTGAACTCTCGCTTCCTATAAACAGAGAACTTGTTAGAAACGGAGCCGATCAGCTGGATCGGCATCGCGTCTCCGACGATCTAGTCAATGATCAGTAAAAAATAGGGTTTCTGAGCCCTGAGAGCTTCTGAGGAGCTTTAATGGAGGAAAATAGGAAAGAACGAGAGTTTCAGTAGATCTGAGTGTCTTACCTTTTGAATGAGCATGTCGCCCCTTAATATAGATTTCCCGCCTGATCTCCTTTTAATTGTGATCGTCGGATTATAATGATGAATTGGATGGTCATGATTAGACATTTATTTAGCCTTTGGGCGGACCCATTGATGGCTTTGTTTTATCAGCGTAAACCAATATAATCGGCTTTAAACCGGAGCGATCCGGCCTGAACCGGAGTTAGGATATTTTATTCACAACACGAGTCCCCAAGCCTACTGATCAGGTTGAACTTGTATGAGATAATGTTTTTCTTAATCTCATTTATACCATCCACGTGTCTAGTCGCAATGTTTCCAAATCCACCGATTAACCCCAAGTGTCGATTACAAACAGTTATAGCCATTGATCTGAATCTTCATATATTTCCCTCCAATTTTCAAGAAACTTCTCATCATGTCACTTCATCTCTGTATTTATTCACCCTTCATCATCCGCCTTTGGCCATAGCCTACTTTTCTTCTTCGAACACAGATTAGTCATCTCTGCAACTTCTCCATTATTCCTCCTGTGCTTTATTTCCATTTTCTGAACCTTCATTCTTATTTTTCTTTTCCATGGATCCTTCTGCTAACCCTTCAGCCCCCAATACCTCTGAGCAAGTTAACACCTCTTCAGGGTTTTTTCTTCTGAACAGACTCCGTTAGACTGAATACCTGCTCCTTATGCTCAGAATGAAGAAATTGTTCCTTACGTGCCTTTGGACACCACAAAAGAGAATTTGGATCCCAAGTACGCTGGATCAGAATGGTACCCAACCAAGGTTAAGAAGTCACATTTGCCCTCTTACTGTCAAGATTACCAATTTCCTTCCGATGCCAAGGTATGGGTTCCTGAACCTTCTAAACGTCCATACGATGCCAGCTTTGGTGTCATTGCCATTTATCTCCACCATCTTGATTCTAGATTCAGAGTTCCTCTGATTCCCATAGTTCAATCTTTGCTTGACTACTACCGTATCTGCCCTTGTCAACTTACTCCCAACAGTTGGAGGTTAGTTTACTATTTTTTCGCCTTCATTCGTAAAATGGGGCGCACCCCTTCCATTGAACTTTTTAGAAATTACCATACCCTCAAAGTTTCTTGTGAGCGTGGTTACATCCATTTTTTCAGAAGAACATGTATTGCCAACGAATTAGGTGAGAAGACGAAGATCTTCACCAATTCTTCCATACCCCATGATAACAAGAAATGGAGAGAGAGATACATCTTCTGTGCCATTCCTACTCCCAACTATCATTCTCGGTGGTGTTTACACACATAGAGTTCCCTTTTTTCCCTGAACTAGCATCCTACACTGAGTGAATATGATCAGGAAACATGGAACCTAATCCCCACCGAAAAACCAATTGATGCAGCCGACCTCAAATCTGATGCTGGTCTAGTTAGTCACAATCTCTTACCAGGTACATAACATTTTTTTCACATATATACATTTTGATCTATGTTTCTTTTATATCTATCAAATCCCTAACATTTATGAACTCTGAAAGGCTGCTTCAAAAGAGAAAAAATATGATCCCAAACCTGAGAAGTCAGGTATGAAAAGAAAACATTCTGCCATTCGTCCTGCAAGTGATCGAAGCCTCAAGAAATCTCTTAAGAAGAATTCTGCTGAAAAAACTGTTGAGAAGAAAAATCCATCTGATCAGCAAAAGGTGAAACAAGTACAAAAAGATGTTGAAGCTGACCAGGTACAAGAAAATGCTAATGCTGATGCTGAAAGTTCTGATGTTTGATTTGTTAAAGTGTTGACCAGTGAAAATCCTGTTGGAAGAGCAAGGACCTTGAGAAGTAGACTTCGCTCTATGGGCCCTTCTTCAGGTCATGAACTAATTGCCACCAAGAAAAGTAGAAAGAAGAAATCTTCTGTTTCTCCTTCTGTTGAAGTCCCCGTTGAGAAAGAAAATTTTCAGAAAGAAAATCCCACTGATACTGAAAAGATGGCTGAGGAGATTATTGAACCTGCTTATTCTCCCAGAAATGAAGTTTGCACTCCTCCCATGTCACCCATGTCACCTCATCTTCCTCATGATGATACTGTTGCTCTAGAGAAAATAATTTAAACCAAAAGTCATGGTAAGGAAAATGGCTTCCTCTGATTACTTTCTTGATTAGCTGAAGAAAATGGCTGAAGAGATTATTACTCATGCTGCAGGTAACATCATTGAACAAATAGCTGACCAATTATTTGATGAGAATAATCCTGTTCCCCCTCCTGAAGATATGTTTGAAGAAAATATCCAAAAGGATATTCCTGAAAATGATATTTCTGTTGCTGACAATTCTCCTGCTCTTGCACCCCCCCCCCATTACCAGATCTTGTTTTTCCTGCTCCTATTTTTGATAATGTTATCCCAGACATCAATGTTGTTCCTGATGTTGTTTAAGAAAATGTTCCAATTACTCCACCAAATGATTTTTTAGATGTTGCTCCTCCTACTTTTGACATGCCAGTTGATCCTCCTGTGGGACCTGAGGATCAAGAAAATATTGCGGCTGAAGTTGTCGACATGCAAGTCACTTCTAATGATGCCGCAGTAGGTGCTAATCCTCACGAAGTGATTGAAGTTGTCAATCCTCATCCAATTGGCCTTGGACAGTTGGAAGATGCCCAAAGTGTTGCTAATTCTGGGGACCATTTTCACTTGCTTGGGCTTTAAAAGAGAACCATACCTGCCAATTGGAACGGGAAGTTGCCCGAGAATGGGGAACCAAAGGTAGAATCCCTCATGACAAGAAAGAGACGGCTGGGGTAAAAAAATAAACCTCTACCAGTTGTCTGATGTTGGACTTTACACATGCTTGGGGGTAAAAAAATAAACCTCTACCCTTTTTCTTAAGATGAATTATTTTTCCTAGGTTTCATTTTGCTGAATCTTTCTCATTTTGTCTAGAGATGTTTGGTGCTGCTTTTAATGCTTTCTCCAAAGTTCTAGAAAGGGAGAAAACTCTTTCTTTGGAAAATGAAAACCTGATCAAACGAAATTTTGAGTTGATTGATGAGGTACAAGAACTCAAGAAAAGCTTAAAACTCTCAGAAAGAAAATTAGAGGCTGCCCAATTCAAAGAAATTGATTTGTGCACCGAGATAGATAGTTTACAGGATGATTTTCAAATATATTCTGATCTCTGTACTGACTTGCATGAAGAAGTTTCAAATTTAAGGGCTTCCGTAATGAAATATAACGATGAGCTCCTGCAAATTGAAATGCTGAAAAATGATGCCCTGGAGAGGGCCAAGCTTGCTACATATGAGAGAAATGAAGTTCAAGGTAAGTTGGAAAGGGCTATTGTTTGATCCAAAGGTTTTGAGAAAGAAAAAGATGACCTCCAGGTCAAGTTTGAAGAAGTTGACTGATTAAAATCAAATTTAGAAAAGGGAAACAGGTGTTTGCAACAAGCCTTTGATTCCCTTTCTAAAGAGAAATCTGATCTGGAGGCCCAAAAAGACAATCTGAGATTAGCTTTGAATGAGATTTCTTTTGGAAAAGGATAATCTTAGAGTTTCTCTAGATGAAGTTTCTAAGGGAAAATAGTTTGGCTGCTACTTTGGAGGAAGTTCTTAAAGAGAAGACTTCCATGGCTCAGAATTTTCAGATAGAGAGGAAATAGTTAAAATTTGAAAAGAAAAAGATGCAAGATGAACATCAACTTGCTTTAAGTTCTGTTACCTCTGCGATTGAGCAGGTGGGAGATAACCCAGCCTTCTTGGGATTTTGCAAAAATGTGGTGAAGGTCTGCTCTGATCAAATTTTTTCTAAAATACTTAACATTTGTCCTAGTGTGAACTTTAAGCTGCTTCCCCTTGAGTTTCTTCCCTACAGGAAGTTCTTTGATCTCAAGAATTTGAAATATCCTAATTCTGAAAATTCTTCAAAAGAAACTGAAGATGAAGACGAAGATTTTGGAGAAGAAGGAACCTCAAGCTTTAGTGGGGATGATGATTTCAATGGTGAATCAGCATCCAAGCAAGATGACAAGCAAGGTGATGACAAGCAAGTTGACAAGAGTTCTCCCGTTGATAACACTCCTGTGGGTCCAGATGTCTGAGAAAAAACTCTTTTTTTAAGTATCTTTTTGATGTACTGATTTCACTAGTCTTTTTGATTTTCTTTTCTTGATCAGTGAATCTCCCTTCTTTTATAAGATAACCCCTTTGTCTGTTGATCATATTCTTTGTTGTTAAATAGTTGGCTAAGCAGAACCTCCGCTATTCCTGATTAAGATCTTCAATCTGTGTAATAAATCTTCTAGATCAGCTTCGGAAAGCATGATCAGGCCTCGGAAGGCTGGCTTTCTAAGAGCCTGACTTACTGAAAGTCGGGATCACCCTCAGAAGGAATGATCCTTGATCAGCTTCGGAAAGCATGATCAAGCCTCGAAAGGCAGCTTACAAGAGCCTGACTTACGGAAAGTCGGGACCACCCTCGGAAGGAATGATCCGTGATCAGCTTTGGAAAGCATAATCAGGCCTCGGAAGGCTGGCTTACTAAGAGCCTGACTTATGGAAAGTCTGGATCACCCTCGGAAGGAATGATCCTTGATCAGCTTCGGAAAGCATGATCAGGCCTCAGAAGGCTGGCTTACAAGAGCCTGACTTACGGAAAGTCGGGATCACCCTCGGAAGGAATGATCTAGATCAGCTTCGGAAAGCATGATTAGGCCTTAGAAGGCTGGCTTACAAGAGCCTGACTTACGAAAAGTCGGGACCACCCTCAGAAGGAATGATCCATGATCAGCTTCGGAAAGTATGATCAGGCCTCGGAAGGCTTGCTTACAAGAGCCTAACTTACGAAAAGTCGGGACCACCCTCGGAAGGAATGATCCTAGATCAACTTCAGAAAGCATGATCAGGTCTCGGAAGGTCCTTTTGCATGGTTGAAGAAGAATCCTTAAGTGATAACAGTCGATAGAGACAAGCCTTCAAGAACAATAGGAACCTCTGCTTTTTTCTATTGATAATACTTTCTTAGATGAGTTACATTCCACGGTCGCCTTAAACAGCTTCCATGTAAATCTTTAAGCCAATATGTATTTGCACTAACAGTCTTTGTCACCACATATGGCCCCTCCCAATTTGCAGAAAGTTTTCCATAATTCCTTGGGTCTAATGCTGATTTTTTCCTCAAGACCAGATCTCCAACTTTAAAAAACTTGGGCCTAACACGAGCATTATAGTATGTTGCTGTTCTTCTCTATTATTCTATATTTCGATACAAAGCTTTTTCTCTGACCTCATCTAGAAATTCTAGATTCACTCTCAATCCTTCTTCATTGGTTACTGGATCAAATTTTTTTTATCTTTCTGATCTTGCCACCACTTCTACTGGAGCCAAGGCCTCTGACCCGTAAGCCAATTTGAAAGGTGTCTCTCCTGTTGGTGTTCTGACTGTAGTTCTATAAGCCCACAACACATGAGGTAACTCATCCACCCACAAATTATTTGCCTCATCCAATCTTCTCTTGATTCCTTGCAAGAGAGTTTTGTTAGTTATTTCAATCTATCCTTTGCATTGAGGATAAGCCACAGAAGAATTTTTATACTCAATGTGATAGTCTGCACAGAATTCCTTGAATCTTTCATTATCAAATTGAGTACCATGATCTGTCAACAAGACTTTAGGCAAACCAAATCTGAAAATGATCTTATTTCTAAAGAAAAAAAAATTCACCTGGTTCATTTTTGTTGTCGCTAAAGCTTCTGCCTCTACCCATTTTGTAAAGTAGTCAATTGCTCCTACCACGAATTTCCTCCCTCCAGATGCAATAGGAAATGGGCCAAGTAAATCCATTCCCCACATTGCAAATGGAATGGGATTTAAAATTGAAGTCAACTATTCTGCAGGTTGTTTCTGAATTGGAGCATGAATTTGGCATTGATGACATTTTCTTACATACTCAATTGCCTCAGATTGCATTCGTGGCCAATAAAATCCCTGCCTTAAAATCTTATAAGCCAAAGCTCTTCCTCCAAGATGACTTCCACAAATTCCCTCATGAGCTTCCGCAAGTGCATACTATGCATCAGATGGTCCTAAACATTTCGGAAGTGGTCCGGAAATTGTTCTTCTATATAATAGCCCATCTTTTAAGATAAATTTTGCTGCTCTTCTTCTCAACACTCTGGCCTTTTCTTTATTATTAGGAAGGGTATCCTCCTTGAGATATTGTATAATAGGATCCATCCATGATATTTCCATATCAATTTCCATTATTTATGATTCTGAATATGCTGGAATATCCAATTCTTCAATGTACACAACTTGTGGAAGAGAGGTGAACTTTGTTGATGCCAATTTTGCCAAAGAATCCGCCATTGTATTTTGATTTATGGGAATCCTCATAATCAAGAATTGTTGAAACCATTCTTTGCATTCAAATGCTTTTTTGAGATAATTGATCATTCTAACATCTTTTTCTCCATATACTCCTGTCACTTGGCTGACCACCAGCTCAGAATCACTCTTGACTTCAAAATTTTGTATACATAAGGATTTGGCTAGCCGTAATCCCGCAATAAGAGCCTCGTACTCTGCTTCATTATTTGACCCATGAAAATTGAACCGAAGGGCACTCTGAATTACAAATCCAACTAGACTTTGTAAAATTATACCTGCCCCAGATCCTTGAAATGGCTTGATACATCCACATGAATAATCCACCAACCAGATATCTCACTGATGCTTTCTTGATCCACTGGTGATGAAACACTTTCAACAACAAAATCTGCCAGGACCTATGCTTTTATCACCGTTCTGGATCTATAATCAATGTCATGCTCTGTTAATTCTACTGCCTAGGATACCATTCTCCTGGCAAGACCAGGCTTATGCAATATTTTCTTTAAAGGTCAGTTGGTCAGAACAATAATTGGATGAGCCTGAAAATAGGGTCTAAGTTTTCTGGCCGCTATTATCAGAGCTAAAGCCTGCTTCTCAAATTCAGGATATCTGGATTCCGCATCTAATAATGTATGACTTACAAAATAGATGGGGTTCTGAATCATACCTTCTTCTCGAATCAATACAGCACTCACTGCTGCCTTTGAAGAAGACAAGTATATTTGTAAAGCCTCTCCTGGAGTTGGCCGAGATAAGACTGGTGGACTGGTTAGCCTCCTTTTCAATTCTTCAAACGAATTTTGACAATCTTTTGACCATCTAAATTCATTGAGTGCATTTATATTTTTCAATGCCTTGAAAAGGTGCGCATTTGTCTCCAGATCGAGATATGAATCTGCTTAAAGCCACAATTTTTCCCGTCAAGCTTTGAATTTCTTTCATATTGCCAAGTGGTGGCATGTCCAAAATAGCTTTAATTTTTTATGGATTTGCCTCAATACCTCTTTGCGTAACCATGTAACCTAGAAACTTCCCTGATGAGACTCCAAATGCACATTTTTTTAGGGTTAAGTCTCATCCCATTCTTTCTGAGTACATCAAAACATTCTTTCAGGTCAGAAAGGTGATTAGTTTTGAATTGACTCTTCACCAAGAGATCATCAACATAAACTTCCATATTTATCCCAATCTGATTAGTGAACAATTTATTCGTTGCTCTTTGATATGTTGCTCTGGCATTTTTCAATCCAAAAGGCATGACCTTGTAACAGTAGCTTTCACGATTGGTCATAAATGCTGTGTGAGGCTGATCTTCCTTCTTCATAAGAATTTGATTATAGCTTCAATAAGCATCCATAAAGCTCAACATTTGCCGACCTGAAGTAGCGTTAATTAACTGATTGATCTGTGGCAACAATCCTTGGGGCAGGCCTTGTTCAAATTAGTACAATCCACGCACATTCTCCATTACCATTATGCTTTTTCACCATCACCACATTCGCCAACCATTTAGGACATTCGATCTTCTCTATGAACCTTGATTTTCTAAGCTTTTCAACTTCGACCTTGATTGCATCATGCTTTTTTTATGAGAAATTTCTCCTCTATTTTATGGGTTTAACAGTGTTGTCTATTCAGAGGCAATGTTCCACAACTTCTCTACTCAGCCCTGGCATATATTGGGCTGACCAGGCAAATACATCTGCATTCATTCAGAGGAAATCCTTCAACAATATCTTATCCTAATTGGTCTGATCAGCTCCAATCAGGGTCCCTTTTCCTAATTTTCCAGATCAAAAGAGAATTTTTCCAACTTCTCCACTGGTTCTCCCCTCGGAATTTTCTCCTCATCTCTATTATCCATAATTTCAACAGTTAGGGCAAGAGCATACCTTGTGAATTTGAATCTTTCAAAAATGTTGTATAGCTTTACCTTGAAGTTTTCTGGTCAGATCTGCATTCTCCAATGCCTGCTTCTGTTGCAAATTTCATCTTTAAATGTCTTGTTGAAACCAAAGCACCAATAAAATTCAAAGTTGGTCTTCCCAGAATTATATTGTACGCTGATAAATTCTTTATTAGCAAGAATTTAGTGACTGTAGTCACTGTTTGTGGATGCGTTCCCAACGTTATTGTTAGTTCTACAGTTCCTTCTACAGAAGTTGATTCTCCAAAAAACCCAAACAATTTCGTTCCACAAGGTTTTATCTTTACAGCATCCAGCTTTAACCATAAGAAGGCTTCATAAGACATGATGTCTACGGAAGACCCCGTATCAATTAAGACCCTGTGAATGTCTCTGTTTGCCACTTCAATGATGACCACTATCGCGTCATCATGTGGTTCTTGAATTCCATTCATCTCTTCCTCCGTAAATATTATTTCCTTTTCTTTTGGGAATAACATGAGATTTGACAGAATTGACATACTTGGCATGGGTCTTAGATTTTGAAACTGAATTTAGGTCCAAACTCCCCAATATGATCATAACAGGGGATTGCTTTTGTTGAACCCTCTGGTCTTCCTAACCTCTGGGATTTTCAACTGGAGAATTAGGCTGAAAATTCCTTTTTGCTTGGTCCTCCCTTGCTGGTCCTCAATTATTCCATCTCCTTGGCTGATCAGCAACGTCTCTTTGTTGTCCCCCATTCCTTCTTTGAACATACCGATGTAGTTGCCCCTGATTGATCAGTCATTCAATTTCATTCTTCAGAATTCTGCAGTCATCTGTATTGTGACCATGGTCTCTATGAAATCTGCAGTACCTGTTTGGATTCCACTCTTCTGCCTTTATTATCATTGGTGCTGGCCATTTCAAAAATCCCTGATGCTGGATTCGCATCAAAATTTCTGACCTTCTGGCATTCAGAGGAGTATAGTTCTCTGGGAACGGTCTTGGAATGTCTCTTCTAATTTGACGATCATTCATTGGATAATTTCTGCCATTCCTCCAATCTCTCTGATCAGATCGTAGAGTTTCATTTTCTTTTCTTTTACTTCCATCACATCAGTCTCCTTTTTGGCTTGCAGGATATCTTTCATGTTAGCATACTGATTACATCATGATGTTAGCTTTGCAATGTTCGCCGGTTTGTTCATGATTAAGAACTCTAGCAGATGATCATTAGTCAAACCTTTGAACATAGCATCATAAGCTACTGCTTCATTTAGGTCTTTTATTTGAATTGAATCTCTTCATATAGCTTTGAACTGATTCTCCTGACTTCTGACAAATTGCTGCCAAATTATCTACTGTCTTACTACTTTTCATACTGCTTTGGAATCTTGATAAGAAAATTTTTGTCAGGTCTCTGAAGTTTCCAATTGAGTTTGGCAGTAGACTAAAAAACCAAGTTGTTGCTGGACCTTTTAGTGACGACGAGAAGGATCGACACTTCATAACATCAGAATTACCTGCTAACATCTGACAAAGTTGAACTGAGCTAGATGTTCTAAAAGTTCTGCACTTCCATCATACATTGTGAACACTGGAAGCTTGAAGTTATGTGGTAATGGTGCTGACATAATGTCTCTAGAAAACGGATTTTGATCCATCGTTTCTTCCACATTTTCTCCATTGTCTTTGTTTGTCAGCCGCTGAATCTAATCATTTAGGATGCGAAACCTTTTACTGATTTCAGATCCATGAACTTCAGATCTATTGTCTTCTGATTTCTCTTTTTCTTCTTTATCTCTTCAACTCCCAGGGACTTTAATTTTCCTGCTCTGGCTTTGACTAGACGATCATCCTTAGATGATATTTGATCTTCCGGCTCCAGAGGAATATAGCTTGGATTTGCGCTTTCTCCTGTTCCTTCTCTAAGAATTGATGTGAAACCCGGCCCTAACCTTAACCCGGATACTCTTTGATTGTAGGTTCGAAGACCCGAAGTAGAAGTGAGAGTCAACTATGGGCCATATTGGTAGATGATATAGTGTTCAACTCCGAACCTATGGAGATTGAAGATGATGCCCCATACTTGAAGACAGTGTTGGATATAGAGAAGAGACTGCACCTTGTTGAAGAGAAGATTAGTTGATGACCTTAGAGCTTGGTGGGATATGATTTAAAGTCATTTTTCCATGCTAGGTATGTTATAGAATATGTGTTTAAAGTTTCGTTTGATTCCGAGTAGTGGAAGACCCTCAAATCCCTATTTTTGGCTTTCTTTGTCCTCAACTGGTCGAGTGCTTGGGTCGACTGCCCAATGCTACCCAGCCAATCAACCCAGAGTTGCTGAACTCGAAAAGAATCTTCTGTTTTGAGAATCTTGCTATATATACCCCATGACTTCATGATTTTAGTATCCCTAGCCTCCATAACACTTAGAGAACGAAGGGAAACCATCTCCAAGCCTCCAAGAGTGAAGAAGAAGACCTAATCTTGCAATCTCGCAAACTCTCTCTCTTGTTCTTCAATTAAAGGTTAGTAATCTATCTTTTATGTTAATGATTTATTCTTTCCATGATCACTCTCATCTCTGAACTGAGATTATGATGAAGATGCTGCAACCTTGTAGTCATATCTTTACAATCTCTTTTCATTCTCTTGTACTATGATCATCTCATTCATTCTTAACATGATTCTTATGATTTCTTCTTAAACCATGATAATATTTCCTATTTTGATTCATTCTAGCATTATAGATGCTTCTCTATGATTATTCATACCTCTGATCTACTGTGTTCTTGTACTAGAATGAGATCTAATCATCTCTAGTTCATCTCTTTCATTCATAGCATGTTTCCAATGAAAACTATGATTTTTACCAAAATAGAAACTATGGTTCTAAATTAGGAAGTAATGTTTTAATGGTGGTTTGATGTATAAATTATGCTTCCTAGGCTTAGACTACTGTGTTAGACAATCCCTCCAAGTTTCGTCGCATTCCGGTTTGTGTATCGTAGGTTTCGGATCAAGATTCTATTTTTACTTTCGGATTTGCTCTTGGCAGACTGCCTGGGTCGACTCGCCCATGCTACCCAGCCAATCAACCCGCAACAGCAGAATCTATTTTCTTCGTCCGATTTGATTCGATTCATGCTTATTCTTTTAGGACTACTTCCTAATGATTGTGTGATGCTATTCTAGGGTTTATTTGCTAACTTTGGATTCATCCTCTTGTCCGTCCGGAATATTCTCGGATCTATTTAATGTAAGGAAAGTTGTTACCATATTAACATAGATTTGCATAGATTTAGTTTCTAATTTGGGAACTACTTAGATTTTCTACTGTTATGTTAGTTTCCATTATGATATGAATGCTGCAAGTACATTAGGATCTTATTTCCTTATTTACTTTATGTACTTGATTATGTATGAATACTTTCTCATGTATGTTTCCTTATTTATTTAATCTTGTCTTATTATACTCTTCCACATGATGAGATATTTGTCGTGGATGATATGACTGAATTATGATTGTGATTGCTTAGGTATGATTTGGGATTGGGGAATATTCTTTTGACATTTCTGTCCTTGGACCTCATTGGGAGTAGTATGGGATATTTCCAATGTTGCCCTTTGACGCTTTCCCGGATTATTGGTTGTCATACCTAGGACTTGTCGAGCAGTGTTTGACTAGGTTATACCCCTGTTATATCAGACCTGAATCGGAAGGGTATTGAGACCGAACGACCCGTGGTAGCAATGGGGATTTATGGGCGCTCAAGACCGGTAACCAACCTGTGAGGGGACATAAATCACATTGTGGGGGCCATTTATCGGTAGAGTTGCATATGGATAGACTTGGGCTCATGGGCGTTCAAGACCGGTAACCAACCCGTGAGAAGACATGAGAGCTTCCCATTTACTATATGTGGATGACCTATAGGGTTGATGAGTCCGTAGTCTGGGACTATGCTGACTCTAGTGTGAAGGGTACCGGAAAGGATCGCTGGGGGCGAGGAATGGACGTATCTGGATCTGAGTTGATATGACCAAGTAGAAGACTTGCATTGGGCTAGGCTTTACCCTGACATGCGCCAATACTTAGACCAAACGGTGATGTGAGAGAGAGGTGACTTAACCCCTAACCAAGGAATGTCCAAGAAGGATGCAAGACCCAACTACCACCGGCAGACCCAAGATGCCAAGATGGCTGAGGGGGAGTGATTGACCTACCAAAAGAAGTATGGTGCTATGACTTAAAGCATGTCTGCCTATAGAGACCAGCATACATAGAGTTAGACTCATACATACATTGTTGCCTCATATCATATCATCTTATGCTTTGTTTGTGATACTATGTTATTTATGCTATTATGGAATAACTTGCCTTGCTGAGTTTCTTTGAAACTCACTCCTTTTTGTACAATATCTTTTGTTAGACTATTCTACAGGTTTTGATGGCTATGAAGCGCAATATGAGGAAGCGCAAGATGAAGAAGCGTACCATACGCAAAGTGCTGGCGATTACGAAGATTACTTTGAGGATCCCTTGAGTGGTCTCTCTTGTTACCAGGATTAGCCCTACTGTGGAGTGGGAGCATTTGAGCGTAATCGATGAAGTCTATGTCTATGAGGACATCCTTTATAAAGTAGAAAAGACTCTAGTTTAGTTAGATTATATCTTTCTTTCTTGTCTTTAGAAATGGTTGTAATCCCATTTGATTATCGAACTACATTCCGCTGTACTTGTGGAGTGAGATTCCGCCTCACTCTACTTTTGATTTATATATCTATTGGTATCTTTTCCGCACTCTGATGAATATCTCATTACTTTACCTTGATTCATTTGAATAATATTGTTAACATTGATTTAGTCTTGTTCTTGATTATATTGTTGTGAATGTGGGAGGTTGATTTCTCTAACTACTGGATCTTGTGGACTGTGGATCACACACTCGGGTATGCCAGATAGGGTATCGGCTGGGTGGATGTGACAATTGATCTCCTTTGGCTTTCTCTTAACCCTTGCATCCGAGGATTTTGGTCAGAGACCACCTCAACTCAGGAAAGAGTACGAGATTTTCCAATAGATGAGATCAGAATTCTTCCTTTCGGTTGAATTCCAACTTGTTTTATGAACGACCTCATTAGGTTTTGTGTTTCGAGGATCTGATGTTGCATATTTTCAAACTGAGCAATGATTTGATTTGGATCTAGCTCCGGTTCAAAAGTAACAAGTGTATCTGCGAGCTGTTTTTCTTGTCTTTCGCAAATTTCAACTAGATGAGGTGGATGATCCTCCATCATTCTTTGTTTCTGCCAAGTTTGGATTGTCGAAACTTGCAATGTCGGCATCGTTTCTTTTTGGATTAGTCCTCCTCGGCTCTCTTTGACTAGCTTTCGCCATTTCAACTGGTAATGGTGCCTCCTCTCGCTCAGGTGATTGAGCCATGACTTATGTTCTAAATCTATCAAAGTTGCTTCCCAGAAACGGCGCCAGATGTTAGTGCAGATTTTGCCGTGATCCTTGGACCGTGAATCAAGCACCGAACCTATCAGATCTAGACTGATCTGAACCAAACTGAGTTGAACTCTCGCTTCCTGTAAACAGAGAACTTGTTAGAAATGGAGCCGATCAGCTGGATCGGCGTCGCGTCTCCAACAATCTAGTCAGTGATCGGTAAGAAATAGGGTTTTAAAGCCCTATGAGAGCTTCTGAGGAGCTTTAATGGAGGAAAACAGGAAATAACAAGAGTTTCAGTAGATCTGAGTGTCTTACCTTTTGAATGAGCATGTCGCCCCTTTATATAGATTTCCCTCCTGATCTCCTTTTAATTGTGATTGTCGGATTATAATGATGAATTGGATGGTCATGATCATACCTTTATTTAGCCTTTGGGCGGACCCATTGATGGCTTTGTTTTATCAGCATAAACCAATCAAATCGGCTTTAAACCGGAGCAAACCGGCCTAAACTGGAGTTAGGATATTTTATTCACAACAGTATGAATGAGTGAGCCTTCTTCTTTGGACCAACAATAGTCTCTTGTTGATTTTCTCAATTCATTTATTATTGCAAAAGGAAGCCTAAAGTAGGACATGTAGTGGGTCGTAATTGTTGACACTATTGCTTGAATGATGATAGCCTTACCAGTTGCACTGAGGCACTTAGCTTTCCAACTTCTAAGCCTGTGAAATCCAGCCCAAACCTAGCCAGGGCACCCTATCTGTTTTGGGTAAAGAAGGGTTAGTTTAAATGTTACACCTTAAAGTTGGACCTTGATTTGATCTTAGCTTGTTGCTTGTAGACCATTTTGGTTGATGATTTGGTGTCGGAACCCAAGCCCATGAACATTGTCGATGATGCCCCTCACTTGAGAGCATTGTCAGTGTTAGTTTTGAATCTGCGCACCGAAGAGGGGTGAATTAGTTGAAATACCTAATAAACTCCTGTGCTCAATCTGAAGGTATTTCCCGAAACTAGACTTTTTGATGGACTTGTAGGAGAAAACCCCACTCAATTTGACCCCATATAGCCCTCCAAATCCCTGTCCGAAGTTGCTGAACTATGTCTGGTAAATCCTGCTTGCGCATCGAAGAAGGTGAGCTTAGTTTGTGGACCTAATGATTCCAATTCTTGATCTGAAAGTATTTCTGGAAACTAGACTTCTTGATTGACTCGTAGAAGAAAATATCACTCAATTTGACCCTGTATAGCCCTCGGAATCCTTGTTTGGACCTTGCTGTCCTGATTGGTCGACTCATTGGTCGACTGGACCAGTAGACCAATCAATCGACCAATTGGTTCTGAATTTACCAATTTGGTCCTATCTCCTCTATTTAAGTCCAAATCTCGGAATTACTTCGCCTCCTATGCCTCCAAAGCCTCTGGAACGAGTTAGAACCCTAACCTAATCAATTCCCTTGCATTCCTTGGTGATCTCTCACAAGACTTGAAGAAATCTTCATCCTCCTGCAGCAAAGGTATGTGTATACTCACTCTTTCTTCTCCATCTCTGATTTTCTTTCTTTAATCTGTTCTTGGCTGAGATCAGGAAGAAGATGATGCACTCTTGCAACCATCCACTCCATGATCTCATCTTGTTCCTTGAGATCTATGATCATCATCATGATCTCAACCCCAGCCAGTTGAATTCTTGAAACCCTAATCTGGAAACCCTAACCCTTGAAACCCTAACTTTGTGTGGTCATCATGAGAACCTTTTTGGTAACCCCCATATGAGGGAAACCTCATGGGTAATGTGGAGGTTGATCTAAATTCAATATTCTTTAATTCTTCTTGTTGTAATTGGCCAATCATCAATTCCCTCCCTCCTGTGATCTCAACCTTTTTCATGGGAGCTAAAAAGGGTGAAACCCTAACTTCTTGGATCAAACCAAGAACCCTTAGTTTGATCTTGTTAACTTCCAATCAATGTGTTTCCCTTACTAGAATTGTAACCTATCAATCTTTAATTCTTTATCCTTGATCATACTATATTTTCTTCATGATCCATGTTTAACCTAATTAGGATTTCTAAATTATTCTTTCTTTGCTCTTGTTCTTGATTGAGATCAGGAAGAAGATGCTGCAATCTTGCAACCATCTATTCCATGATCTCATTCCATCCTTTGAGATCTATGATCATCGTCATGATCTCAACCCTAGCCAAAAGGGAGAGATTTTGAGGGGAAATTCTTGGGTAACCCTCATGAGAGGATAACCAATTTGGGAACCCTTTTAGTTCTGTTAATTCATTGGACCCTCCCCAAAACCTTTCTTGATTGTAAATTCTTTCCCTAGGGTGAATCTTTATTCTCCCTAGTATTTCTGTGGGATACGCGGATCCTTGTTAGTAAATCCCTAATCGTATGATTAAAGTTTCCTTTCACTTTAATTGAGAACCTTATTTTCTCTCATTGGTAGACCCTTCCTAATTCCATTATTGATTTTGAAATACTAATGAGATGTTCCTTTATCTATCTTGGGTTGTTTTTGTGAGAGTTAATTATGGGTAACTCTCATGGGAGGTAACCAACTCTTATGAGAGGTAACCATATCTGAGA
This sequence comes from Hakea prostrata, assembly GCF_041222555.1. Classification (NCBI taxonomy): domain Eukaryota; kingdom Viridiplantae; phylum Streptophyta; class Magnoliopsida; order Proteales; family Proteaceae; genus Hakea; species Hakea prostrata. The sequence goes on from NW_028291150.1 coordinate 209,747, forward strand.
CCCTAATGTTCTTTTATCTGTTGGAAACTTCCCAACACCTTTTCAGATTGTGCATTCTTTGTTTCTCTTTCCCTAGAGTGAATCTTGATTCTCCCTAACCTTTTCATGGGAGCCATAAAGGTTGAAACCCTAGTTTCTTGGGTTAGATCAAGAACCCATCTTTTGACCATGAATTGATGATTTAATCTTCCGATAATGTTTCTATTAACCTAAACCAGAATTTCTATGATTTCTTGTTATTTTCTTGATAACAATCATTCCTTCTCTTTCCATGATCATAACCTTTTCATGAGAGCCATAAATGTTGAAACCCTAATTTCTTGGGTTAAATCAAGAACCCATATTTTTACCATGACTTGATGATTTTATCTTCCCATATGATTCTAATACATCCTAGGAAGTTCCCCTTCGAATTTCGGATCAATCCGACTTCAAACGAAGAAGTTATGACCAAAACAGTTTTCACTATCTCGTACTGACTCGATTGGTCGACTGATTGGTTGACTGGGTCAGTAGACCAATCAATCGACCAATGAAGACAGTAGCTTCAATTTTCGCTCAGTTTGATTCGTTTGCTCTCTGATCTTTTAGGTATCTTTCCTAATGTTGTATCTATGCTTGTTAGGGGTTTATTTGCCATGCTTGGTGTCTCTCTTTGAACTTTGGATTATCTTCGGCGATAATCAAGGTAAGGACAGTTAATTCCTTAACTACATAGATTTGCTTGTTCTCTGGTTTCTACTTTATGAAACTATAAGATTACCTACTGTTGTTGTACTTTAATTCTGATTTCCTACTGTGGGAACAGTAGCACTTGTTTATATTGTCTTTTTATTATTCATGATATATGAATTACTTATTATTGCCTAATCTGATTTTTGCTTTTACATTCTCTTGTATATGATGAACTGCTGGTTGTGTATGTCATGACTGTTCTGAGAATGTGTTTGCTTAAGTTTGGTTTGGGATTGGGGAGTATCCTTTTGATGCTTCTGTCCTTGGACATCGGAGGGAATAGTATGGGATATTCTCCGAAGATGCCCATCGACGCTTTCCCGAATCATTGGTTGTCATACCTAGGGATGTCTAGCAGTGTTTGGCTAGGATATACCCCTATTATATCATACCCGATTCGGAAGGGCATTGAGACCGAACGACCCGTGGTAGCAATGGGGACTCGTGGGCGCTCAAGACCGGTAGCCAACCCGTGAGAGGACGAGAATCACATTGTGGAGGCCATTTATTGGAGGGTTGCATATGGCTAGACTTGGGCTCATGGGTGCTCAAGACCGGTGAAATGATCCGTGAGGAGACATGAGAGCTTCCCGTTTACCATATGTGGATAACCAATAGGGTTGATGAGTCCGTAGTCAGGGACTATTAGGACTCTAGTGGAAAGGATACCGGAAAGGATCGTCAGGGACGAGGAATGGAAGTATCTGGACCTGAGTTGATGTAACTGAGTAGATGACTTGCATTGGGCTAGGCTTTTCCCTGACATGCGCTGGTACTTATGCCAAATGGTTGTGAGAGAGTGTGTTGACTTAACCCCCTGCCATGGTTTGTCCTGAAGGATGCAGGACCCATTACCAACCGGCTGCCCAAGATATCTTATATGGTTGAGGGTGTGAGCGGACCTTCCCAAAGAAGTACGGTGCTATGACTTAAAGCATGTCTGCCATAGAGACCAGCATACATAGAGTTTAGATGCATTCATACATTATCTGTTTCATATTGCATTGCATCTTATTATGGTTTGCTTCCATGTTATTTATGTTGTTATGGATTAACTTGCCTTACTGAGTTTCTTTCAAAACTCATTCCTTTTTGTACAATCTGTTGTTAGACTTCTCTACAGGTTCGGATTTCTTTGACGGTCCGTATAAGGAAGCACAAGGTGAAGAAGATGAAGACTGAAGGAGAAGAAGAGCTGACTGAAGATGTGGATTAGATTTCTTTTGTTTCTTCTAGACTTATCTTTTACTATACTTGTATTAGCTTAGAGCTTTATTTAGATTTCGATCTACCTTCCGCATGTGTTTGTAGGGTATATTTTCGCTATACTCTACAGTTGTCTTTTGATTTGGTATCTTGTTATTCTGCACTCTAATATTCTATAGTGATCCTTTTGAGATCCTTTCTTGACTTTTATTATAAATTACTTGAACATTATGATTTGTTCTTGCTTTTGATTATGTTATTATGCGAAATGGATATGATCGTTCCTAAACTTGATCTTTAAGGCTGTGGATCACACTCTCTGGTATGCCAGTTAGGGACCGGGGGGGGGGGGGGGGGAGGAAGATGATTAATAACGCGGCCCCGGGGGGGGGGGGGGGGGGGGGGGGGGGGGGGGGGGGTGGGGGTTTTTTTTGTTTAGGGGAAGTGGTGCGGGCGCGGGGGGGGGGGGGGGTCATCACTTATCTTTTTGGGTTCCCCCTAAAAAAATATTTTTATATGTGTAAGGGTGATGGTTCATCATTTATAGAGAAAAGACTCTCAGGTTTTGGTGGAATAGCTCAAGATGCTCAAGGTTGGTTCATATTTGCCTTTGGGGAAGGGTGTGGCTACCAGGACTCTATAGTGGCTGAAGCTCTAGCCATTCGAAAAGTCCTCCACTAGTGTGCCAATTTGTTGTTTTCACATGTGCTTATCGAAAATGACAACCAAGCACTAGTGAATATGCTCACAACATCGACAACCTTTCCATGGAAGGTGTATCACATCCTTAATGATGTCCGTGACAAAATGGCTATGTATGCGGGGATTTATTTCTCCCATATTCATCGGGAGGCAAATTTTCCAGCAGATACAATTGCAAACAGGCGGCTTTAACGCAAGAACACTATCTATCCTTCTCTATCCCAACTTGTTCGGTGTGCCTCTCCTCTTAGACTCTTTAGGTTGGAATATCCCTCGGGGTCTGTCCCCTTTCTAATCAATAAAGTTTGCTTCCACCAAAAAGGAAAAAAGTAACCAAGCTCTAAGGTGGGAGAGATGTGAAAATGAGATGGAAGCTTAGATTCCATAGACGTTGTCATATTAGGACATTAATGAGCTCTAGTCTCTATCTCGTTTAATTGCTAAACGGAAAGAGATCAATAGGTTGGATAACTCATTGAAACCCTATTGCTTCTTTTGGAGTGGCTTTCCCAAGAAAAAATGAGGTCATCAACAAATGTAATTTTTTTTAATGAAAAAAACAAAAACAAAACAAAACAAATTCATTACTTAAAACCATTGACATAAGGAGGTTTGTAAGTCAAAACATTCAGTACTATTGTTAGACGTTGCCTTTACTAGTCTAACATATGATTCCTAGAGCATGGGGGGACTTAAACATAGAATAGTTAATAGTTCTTGTTGTCTCAATAACAAGCACCAAAATATTAACAAAATTAAGAGGCCAAGGTTTGTTTGGTTTAAGCAAAAGAGTCAAAAAAAAAAAAATTTATTTGTTGCACAAAATTGCTTTGCTATCAAATCCCATTTGTTTTGCTTTGCCCATTCCTTCTAGGATTGCCAATAGAGTCGCCTCTACTTCATCTGCTATAGCTATCCTTCCATGACTTAAGTATGTATATGTCCATCCCTATACATTCCCATGCTCCATTCCGCACTTCCTAGCCATTCGTTAGATATCCCTGCACAAAGCAATATTGGAACATTATTTTTATGCAAAGAGCAAAGTTTTTTGTACAAGGTTCTCAAACATTTCTTCATGAAAGTTCATAGGTCCAAATGTTGGAGGTGAAAGCTTTAGGTCCAAGATTCATTATGATACTTGCCCTAAAACATTAGTTGGTTTTGGTTGATTTTTCATAAAGAGAGCATTATTTCTCTCTTACCATATAAAATAATATGTTATTGCAAAAACAGAAAGAACATGTCATCAACAAATGTTAAGTAGGTTAAACATTCACCTCCCTAATTAAGCTTGGGCCCTAATAATTTGTATTCTTTGTCGGATAATCAGCAGGTGAATAGAGAAAAATCTTGAACATTGTTGGTGCTAATTTTGCCAATAGCTTTGAACTGCAACCTTCGCACCGAACTCCTCAGATCTGGATTGATCTTGTTGATTTGATTCCTCTGTCAGTCTCTCGTTCACTGGAAAATGAAACACACCGATTAGAAACAGAGCCGATCGTCTTGATCGGCGTCGCGTCTCCGACGGTCTAGTTAGGTATGTGAAGATAATTCCTTAGAGCTCGTAGGAGCTTCTGAGCTATTCTAATGGAGTAAATCAGGAATAATCTAGTGTTTGAACTGATCTAAGAGACTTACCTTCCACGAGTCCTTCTTCCTCTTTTATATAGATTTTCCCGCCTATAATGTTTTCAATCATGACCGTCGGATCGTAGCTTCTGATTGGATGGTGATGATCAACCTTTCTTTATAATCTCGGGCGGACCCATAGATTTCTTTGTTGAAACAATCGAACCTATTTAAACCATCACTGAACCGGAGCGGAACCGGAACAAACCATCTTAAACTGGTACTGGGATATTTTAGTCATAACACAAGCCCCCAAGCCTGCTGATCAGGTCAAACTCATACGAGACTCTGGTCAGGAGGCTTAAATCTTTCTTCCAAGGAACTACAGAACACCATGTTGAGCTCTGATCAAAAGGTTATATACGTTAAATCTGATTTGTTCAATTAGAATAAAGATCTCCTTTCATATTTCTCCTTCTTGATTTATCGATTTTTTATGTTTCTCGTCAATCCTTGCTCCGCTTTCCTACGCCACTAGTCTTCACTGGATCAATACCTTATACCTTTTCCCAAGAAACTTATGATTTTCAAAAAACTATAATATCAGGTCGTCAAATCATCATTAACACGAACGTTGATCTGTGGTTCATCTTCTTTATAAAATCACAACTCTCTTGATAATCAAACCATCCTCCGTAATCATTACGCTTCTATGATCAGCCCCCAAATCATCTTGCAGACCAGCCGAAATCTTTTTCTTGTCAGACTTTTTTATACATTCTTAAATATAACTTTTCATCTTCCTTGACGTTATCCCCTCTCGCGCCGTTTGATCATAAATTCAGTCTCTTCCCAACGTACGGTTACTATGTCCTCCCCCACTTCTCTTATATCACCCTCGTGTTCTCAACCGCAATACCCTTAAATCCACCGATTGACTCCACGCGTCGGTTACGAAAAGTAATGACCACTCCCAGCCGGTACCCTATCTGGCATACCCGAGAGTGTGATCCATAGCCCGAAGATCAGGTATTGAGTAATCAACCTCCCACATAAACAATAACATAATCATGAACAATAATAATAAAAGTGCGGAAGATAAACCATAGATCCAAATAAGGAAAGAATGAATCATATATAAATCAGAGTACTAGATATAGTCAGAGTGTCTAAATCAGATAAGTAAAGTGAGGCAAAATCCCACTCTACAACCAGCGGAAAAGTAGTTCTAAAAGAGAATAAGCAAGACAGAATCTAATCCCAGTAGCAGGTACAATGGGTAACTAAATTGTTCTCAACTTTATAGACAACATCCCTATAAGTATAAATCTCATAAACAGCACAAGGGCGCTTCTACTCAATGGTCGGACTAAGCATCGTACGGAGCATAACCACTCGCGGGATCTTTAGTGTAATTGTTGTAACCGCAATCACCTTCCTGGAGATATGCCTCTTCTCCTTGCGCTTCTTCATAGGGGCCGTCATAATATTCAGTACCTGTAGAATAGTCTAACAAACATTGTACAATAAAGGAATGAGTTTCAAAGAAACTCAGTAAGGCAGTTAAATCCATAATAACATAAATGGCAGGATTTCAGAACAAACATAAATGCAATATGGTATGAGACAAACAATGAATGAATGAATCTAACTCTATGTATGCTGGTCTCTATTGGCAGACATGCTTTAAGTCATAGCACCGTACTTCTTTAGGAAGGTCTCAATCACTCATCATCAGTTGGTAATGGGTCCGGCATCCCTCGGGACATTCCATGGCTGGGGGTATAGGTCACCTCTCTCTCACATCACCATTGGTCTAAGTACCGGCGCATGTCAGGGTAAAGCCTAGCCAAATGCAAGTCTTCTACTTAGTTACATCAAGTCAGATCCAGATACATCCATTCCTCGTCCCTGATGATCCTTTCTGGTATCCTTCACACTAGAGTCCTCATAGTCCCTGACTACGGACTCATCAACCCTATTGGTCATCCACATATGGTAAACGGGAAGCTCTCACGTCCTCTCACGGGTTGGTTACCGGTCTTAAGCGCCCGTGAGCCCAAGTCTATCCATATGCAACCCTACCAATAAATGGCCCCCACAATGTGATTCCTGTCCTCTCACGGGTTGGTTGCCGGTCTTGAGCGCCCATGAATCCCCATTGCTACCACGGGTCGTTCGGTCTCAATACCCCTCCGATTAGGGTCTGACATAACGGGACATCCTAGCCCAACACTACTAGACAGTCCTAGATATGTCATCCAACAGTTTAGGAAGGTGTCCAGAGGGCATCTCCGGAAACATCCCATAATATTCCCGTAGTAGTCCAAGGACAGAAGTGTCAAAAGGACACCTCTCCTTTCCAAACCATACTTAAGCATACACATGCATCAATTCATATCATCACATACATGGTAACTTCATATATGGAAAGAAATCAATAATTACAATCAACTTGTATACAATTGGTAAGTAAATCATACATGAATCAATTAATCATAAACAAGTAATGCTACTGTAATCAAGGTTATGCAACAGTAGTATATCATTGTAAGAATCTAATTAAGGAAACAAATCAATGATATTCTAATATAGAAACTAGATTCATGCTATCTATGTAATTAAGGAAATAACCATCCTTACCTTTTATAACTCGCAAAGGAATCCTAAGAAATCAAGTAAGATCTTGACAAACTTGAGAAGAAGGTCCTAAACAAGTGTATACAACATATTAGGGAAGATCCCTAACAGAAAAGATACCAAAACATCCAACACAGACCAATTCTGGAGTTGCTGTACTCATTGGTCGAGTGGATTGGTCGACTGGTCCAGTCGACCAATCAGTCGACCAATGCAGACAGTAGCCTAAAAAAAACAGAGTTTTAAGATATAAAATCTGAATTTGGTGGTTCAAAAGGGTACTAATCAAGGGGCAAACTACATTAGTAGTATCCTAACATATAGGGGGTCTCAAAACACTAATCAAATCAAGTCATCAAGATCCAAATTAGGAAACAAAAAGTTACCATAATTAGATCAATCATGGATCTTGAAGAATTCAAGATAGAAATCAAAGACAAGAACAATAGGAGAATGGATCATTGCTTCAGGTAAAGGTATCATGAAAAGCATACTTAGATCTTCAAGAAAATAGACCTAAGAGCATAAATCTAAATAAGGAAACAAAACCTACCATATATGTAACTATCATGATTCATGAAGAAAACATGGTGTGCTAGAAGAGAAACAACTAGAGATTGATAGATCATGGATCATGAAAAGAAAACACAGCAATTGACTACTAACATGATCAATATAGAAGATCCAAGGAGATCAGAATTCAAATCAAAAGTTAAACAGAGACTAGATCATGGTTTGATCATGATTCCTTCAAAAGCTTGCAATGATCATGGTTAAGATCATTGTTTTAGCCATTAATCCTTAGGAAGATCATGAGAGACAAGTCCAGAGATGTTTGCAACAAAGAATGCAGCATCTCCTCTACTGTCTCAACTCAAAAAGGAAAGAAAAACAGAGATGGAGGAGAAGAAGAGAGTGTAGACATACATTTTGATGCAAAAGGAAGAGTTTTGACGAAGATCCGTCAAGAAAATCACCAAGGATGCAAGGGAGATGACTTCCAGAGGTCTTTGGTTCGTTCCAAAGAGTTTGGAGGCAACAAATACGAAGTAGACTCGAGATTGGACTTAAATAGAGCAAGCAAGACCTAATTGCCAAAGACAGCACTCATTGGTCGAGTGGATTGGTCGACTGGTCCAGTCGACCAATCAGTCGACCAATGCAGACAGCAATTCCAAAACAGGGAATTGAAGGCCCAGATCAAATCCAATCCTAAAGGGGTTTTGCACACATATCAAGTGAATTACCTAATAGGTAGAAATGCCTTCAAACCATGATAGAGAGCACTCCAAGTCCATCAACTAATCCGATCTTCATCAAGATTCAATTTCCATAAATAGAACTTCATCATCAACTCTCATGGATTCAAAGCCAGACAACAAGTCCTCCACTGGGATGGCCCAAAGCTGACTTCTTACTTTACTTCGGGTCACTGGACCAACAAATAACAAGGTTTCTGGGTCAAGGTTAGGGCTGGGTTTTACAATTGATCTTGAAACATCATATATTTCCCTCCACTTTTCAAGAAACCTCTTTCGCCTCTCTTCATTCTTTATATTTATTCATCAACTGTCACCTGTTCTCATCTGTACATTGTCCGCTTTCTCCGAGAATGTCAAATATATTCATCCGCCATTTTCTATCACCCTTCTTCAAGTTTCCTCCAAAGTTTCATTCTGCAACTTTTCCTCCTCTTTCTTTCCTGTCTCAACTATGGATCCTACAACCATCCCTTCAGCACCCAGTACTTCTACACAGCCCACTGTGCCTCCAAGTACCAAATGACTGAAGAATACCTCAGGTACTTCTTCTTCCGATCAGAATCCTTCGGATTGGAAACCCTCTCCATGTCACATCCACCCAGCCGGTACCCTATCTGGCATACCCGGGATGTGATCCACAGCCCCGAAGATCCATAGTTCAGGGACCACATAATCCACATCGACGATAATACAATCATGAACAGATAATAATCATAAACTAACAATGAATGATCATGGAATTCAGAAATAAGGTGTCAGACATAATCAGAGTGCGGAAATAAATATCAAATCAGATAAATTAAGAAGGCAGTGGGCGGAATCCACTCCTTCACCAAACGGAAGTGAGGTCAAAATTTAGTTAAGTACAAGTCTCAAGTTATAAAGGTAAGTTAAAGTTATTACAATTCTTCTAAGTATACTGTCACAAAAGAAGGGGTAACTACTCATAAGTCTCCTCCATAATAAATATATCTTCTTCAAAGTTGAGGACCATGGAGACCCAACATGACTGCTCCCATACAACTCCGGGGCTAACCCTGGTACGCCTGGTAATCTTCTTCGGTATGGTCACCGAAGTCTTCAACGTAGCCAGCCTCCGGATGGTAGTATGAGGTATCTGGGTCCGCCTCAGGGAGGGTGCCATCAGAGTAATCACACCTGTAGAATAGCCTAACAAAATATTGCAATGAGAAAAGGAATGAGTTCAAAAGAACTCAGCAAGGAAGTTATCCCACCACACATAAACCACAAGATAATCATAAAATGATGCAGATGATATGAGGCATATAATGCAATATGACTTTATTCTAAGTATGCTGGTCATCTATGGTAGACATGCTTTAAGTCATAGCACCATACTTCTTTAGGTAGTCTCAGTCACTCATCACCGGGGGGAATTGGGTCCTGCATCCCTCTCGGACAAATCCATGGTTGGGGTTTCGGTCACCGCTCTCTCACATCACCGTTTGGTCTAAGTATTGGCGCATGTCAGGGTATAGCCTAGCCCAATGCAAGTCATCTACTTAATCATATCATGCCGGTTCCAGATACTTCCATTCCTCCCCTCTCGGGATCCTTTCCGGTATCCTTCACACTAGAGTCACGGATATTACTCACCGGACTCATCAACCCTATTGGTCATCCACAAATGGTAAACGGGAAGCTCTCACGTCCCTCTCACGGATCATTTCACCGGTCTTGAGTGCCCGTGAGCCCAAGTCTAGCCATTTGTAACCCTACCAATAAATGGCCCCTTTCGGGTAACCGTAATGCAATTTATGTCCTCTCACGGAGTGGATACCGGTCTTGAGCGCCCACAAATCCACACTACTACCACGGGTTGTTCGGTCTCAATGCCCTTCCGAATCGGGTCTGATGTGATAGGGACATCCTAGCCATACATCTAGACAAATCCTATGCATGTCATTCAATAACCCAGGAAAGCGTCAATGGACACCTTCGGAGAACATCCCATACTATTCCCTCCGATGTCCAAGGACAGAAGCACCAATAGGGTACCCCTCAATCCCAAGTTATACTTAAGCAATCACATGCCCAAGTTCATCATATCAGTTCACAAGATACAACGTCATAATAAACATTCAATTCATGACATTGACATAAGTCATCATATATTGAAATTGATAAACATGATAAAACATTGAAGTAATATAATGTAAACACAAAGCTACTGTTAAAAGACATATGTAGCAAGTCTAACACAATAAGAATATGAAATAGAAACTATATTTACTAGGTTAGGAATACCAAGTCAAGATTTCCATATCCTAGGTAATTACATCGATAACTATCCTTACCTTGAATCGGAGAAGAGAATGGTCCAAGATCACAAGCAGTGGCCCAAATAGTCCTAAAGTCCTAAACAAGCATATATGAAAGGTTAGAGAAGAAATCGGAACAATCGGAGATCAAACGAATCGGAAGCGGGCAAAAGTTGCTGACAGCAACTCTATTGGTCGATACATTTGGTCGATAGTATCGACCAATAGTATCGACCAAATCAATTCCAGGACAGCAAGCTGGCTTTTCGGATTCTTGCCCAGATTTGGTCTTCCGGGTCTCGGATTGACATGAAACTTGGAGGATAGTCTAAGCACAACATGGGGACACTAATTATCAAGAAACTTTCATAATCCAATGGTCCATTTGGAAATCCCCAAATTGACATATTAAGGTTAAGAGTTGTAGATCATGGCATTGGCTATATCTCAATGCAAATTAGGGGAAAACATGGGGGATTAGGTAGGGAATCGTTTAGAAGTAACATGGAGCACATATGCAAGGTATAGATTAGGTTAATCACGAGCTTCATCTCAGTTTTGGTAAATAAAGCAAGTTGGTAAGCAATAAATCATGGAAATGTGTAGTCAATGATCATGAGGTGAATCAATCATAGTCATATCGGTGAAAACATCATTGTATGGGGTTTAGAAGGTTCATGGCAAGGTGTATGCAAGGTTGCAGCACCTTGACCATGGTCCCAACAGTAAAATAGAGAAAAGATGAGTGAGAAAGTGATTAGGAGAGAGAGTCATACCTTTAAAGTGGAACAAGAAAGTAGGAATGAGTGGTTGGCAATGATTGATGAAGAAGATGCTTCACCACTACCAAGGAGGAGTTCTTGGGAGGCTCTCTCACGTTCCCAGATGTTAAAAACGCGAGAATAGGGCTCCAGTCTCGAGGAATAAATAAATAGAAAAGAATATTCCAAGAATCTTTAAATCTGGGCTCAATGAGACTTGTTGGTCGATACCTTTGGTCGATGGTATCGACCAATAGTATCGACCAAAACAATCTCTGCAGAAATTTTACAGAATAGTTCAGCAACTTTAGGTGCGGACTTGGAGGGCTATACAAGGTCAAATTGCATGGGGTTTTCTCCTACAGTTCACTCAAGAGGTCTAGTTTCAGGGAGTACCTTCGGATTATGCACAGGAGTCCGTTTGCTATTTCAACTGTCTCGCTCTTCATCAGTGCGCAGATTCTAACTTAGCACTGGTAATGTGCTCAAGGAAGGAGCAGCATCATCAATGTCCATAAACCGGAATCCCGACATTACGTCATCAACCAGTAGGGCCCATAAGTCCCTCCTACCACCACTTCGGGTCTTTGGACCTACAAACATAACAATGACCGGGTCGGGTCAAGGTTAGGTAAAAGCTGGATTTTACATTCTTCCCCCTTAAAAGAATTTCGTCCTCGAAATTGAAAGCGTACCTGTGCTCCCAAAAAGATGAGGAAACTTCTCCTTCATTTCTTCTTCCTTTTCCCATGAAGCCTCTTCCGGGGTATGGTTCTTCCACCGAATCTTCACCAAAGGGATGGTGCGATTCCTTGTTGCTTGTCCTTTTTATCTAGGATTTCAGCTGGTCCTTCATCGTAAGAAAGATCAGCACTAAGTCCTTCGGGTGCTTGTTGTAGTATGTGTTCCGGGTTCTCTATGTACTTCCGAAGCATCGAAACATGGAACACATTGTGAACTCCAGCAAGAGATGGAGGCAAGGCCAAGCGATAAGCAACAGGTCCAACCCTTTCCAAGATTTCAAAAGGTCCGATGAAGCGGGGGCTAAGCTTTCCTCTCACATTGAATCTCATCACACCTTTCATAGGTGATACTTTAAGGAAAACTTTCTCTCCAATAGGAAACTCCAGATCGGTCCTTCTCTTGTTGGCATAGGATTTCTGTCTTGACTGAGCAGACTTAATCCTCTCTCTAATCATGTCGACCATAGCACTTGTAGCTTCAATCATTTCCGGGCCTAAGACTTTTCTTTCACCTGTCTCAGTCCAATACAAAGGCGTTCTACAAGTGTTACCGTACAAAGCTTTAAAAGGAGCCATGCCTATTGTTGATTGATAACTGTTGTTATAGGCAAACTCCACTAAAGCTAAGTGTTCATCCCAATTTCCACCCATGTCCACCACACAAGATCTAAGCATATCTTCTAAAATTTGAATCGTCCGCTCAGATTGTCCATCGACCGGGGATGATGAGCTGTACTCGGGTTTAATTGGGTTCCCTGGGGCTTCTCGCAATCCATTCCAAAACCTTGAGGTGAACCTAGGATCACGGTCAGACACAATACTCACCGGCACACCGTGTAGACGAACCACGTTGTCCACATAGAGTCTAGCTAGCTTGTCCAAAGTGTAGGTGATCTTCATAGGTATGAAATGGGCTGATTTAGTCAACCTATCTACAACCACCCACACAGTGTCATTTCCTTTACTTGTCCGCGGCAAGCTAGTCACGAAGTCCATGGATATATCTTCCCACTTCCAACTAGGAACGGGAAGGGGCTGAAGCAATCCGGACGGAGGTTGGCGAACGGCTTTAACACGCCGACAAGTCTCGCACTTGGCAACAAAGTCTTCCACATCCGCTTTCAAGCTATTCCACCAAAAATGTTCCCTTAAGTCTTTATACATTTTGGTACCCCCAGGGTGTATTGTAAAGATCGACTGGTGTGCTTCTTTCAATATTTCCTTCTTGATTTCATCAACAGCAGGCACACAGAGTCTACCTCTAAACAATAAGGCACCATCTAAAGATGTACTAAAAGCAGGGTCCATCTCTGAATTCGTGGCAACCTTCCCAATCTTCTCTCTCAGTTCAGGGTCAGAACTTTGCAAAGCGATGATCCGGTCTCTAAGGGTGGATCTTGCCGTCATGGCAAAAAGAATACAATCCGAACCCTCAGGAACCACTTCTAAGCCAAACCTTTCCATTGACAGCAACAAAGGTCGACTCAAAGCACACAAGTTCAAATCCTTCTTCTGACTCTTCCTACTAAGAGCATCCGCAACTACATTTGCTTTACCTGGGTGATATTGGATGTCACAATCATAGTCAGAAACCAACTCCAGCCATCTTCTTTGTCTCATATTCAGCTCTTTCGGGTGAAGAAGTATTTCAAACTCTTATGATCTGTGAAGATAGCGATCTTCTCACCGTATAGGTAATGTCTCCAAATCTTTAAAGCAAAAACAACGGCGGCAAGCTCTAAGTCGTGAGTGGGATAATTCCGCTCATAGTCTTTCAATTGCCGAGAAGCATAAGCCACAACTTTGCCGTGTTGCATCAACACGCAACCCAATCCGATCATGGAAGCATCGGTGTAGACTGTCAACCCACAGGAACTATCGGGTATAGTCAAAACCGGGCGCTTGTCAATCTAACCTTCAGCTCCTCAAAATTCCTCTCGCAAGACTCGGTCCAAACGAACTTCTCTTCCTTTCTAGTTAGCTTAGTCATAGGGGCAGCCAACCTAGAAAAATTCTCGATAAATCTCCGATAGTATCCCGCCAATCCAAGGAAACCAACCACTCACGGTCTTCGGCTTTCCCAATCGGTAACGGTTTGCACTTTTCCGGGTCGACACGAATACCTTCGGCTGAAACAACATGGCCAAGAAACACTACCCTTGAGAGCCAAAAGTCACACTTGCCAAACTTAGCATAGAGTTTTTTTTCTCTCAACCTTTGCAAAGTGAAGTTCGGATGTTCCGCATGCCTTCTTCATTCTTCGAGTAAATCAAGATGTCATCAATGAATACGATCACAAACATCGAGCACATCATGAAATACCCGGTCATGAGGTCCATGAACACGGCGGGGCATTTGTTAAGCCAAAAGGCATAACTTTGAATTCATAGTGTCCATACCTTGTTCGGAACGCCGCTTAAAGATATCGCTTGACTTCACTTTCACTGGTGATACCCCGATCTTAAGTCAATCTTCGAGAAACGACGCGCCCTTCAACTGGTCAAACAGGTCATCAATCCGAGGCAATGGGTATCTGTTCTTGATCGTTAACTTGTTCAACTCTCGTAGTCAATGCATAGGCGCATACTACCATCTTTCTTCTTAACGAACAAGACCGGAGCTCCCCAGGGTGACACACTTGGCTGCACAAAACCTCTATCCAGGAGTTCATTCAGCTGAGCTTGCAACTCCTCTAGCTCGGTAGGCACCATCCTGTAAGGAGCTTTAGACACCGGAGACGCTCCAGGAGTTAAGTCTATGGAAAACTCAACCTCTCTATCAGGGGGTAGTCCTGATAAATCGTCTGGAAACACATCAGCGAAGTTACAAACTACACTGATATTTTCAGGTCTCTTCTTTTCCTTAACCTTGCTTCCAGATGAAACATCTTCCACTAGGGAGTGGACTTGCATTAAAGCGGTCAAAGTCTTCTTGCTCACTCTTCCCTTCCTTCCTTGGAACTCCAAAACTGAATTCCCCTCCAATCGGAATTGGATCTTCTTTGAAGAGCACAAGATCACAGCGTTGTAGGATGTCAACCAATCAATTCCCAAGATCACGTCGAAATCTCTCATATCGAACAACACCAACCTTGCCTTCAAGTTCAAACCACAAACACAAACAGGACATTCCTTTAACACTTTATCTAGTTTAACAGCAGACCCAACAGGGGTACAAATTGAACCACTCCGGAATTATCAGAACCAATCAAACGATTCCTCAGAAGCACCATTCTTCAAACATCGGAAATTTACAACATCGAAAATCAACTTGTCAAAATCACTTGATCAATAGAATAGAATGCCCAAATCATGCTTTAAATCATCAACATAGCAAGATTATAGTCCAACATTGACAAGAAACAACTCACAAATCAGATTTCCACAAAAGCCCAAAAGCATAAATTTTTCCCTATTGGTCGATACATTTGGTCGATGGCATCGACCAATAGTATCGACCAAAAACATTCTGCGTGAAAAACAGAATATATGGTTCACCCGTTTCATTTCCAAAACATTTCCATTTCAAACTTGGCTCTGGGGAAAACTTCTCCTTAAGGTCTCTAAGGGTTTTAGGGGTGATTTGAGACTTCCAACACTCTTGCAAGCTTGCATTGATCAACAACACAAGTAAGTCTCATTCTCTTCTTCTCTCTTCTTGCGTTTTCATTTACCAAGATATGATTTTTCTTCAAAACTGCAAAATGGTTGATGCTAATGGTTAGAATCATGTCTAGGGACGTTTAGAAACATGCTCCCACCATTTTACAAGCCAAACTAAGCATGAAACACAAGATTTCACATTCTTAGGATTCAAAAATCACTATTCATCTCAATATTTCCAACTTTACAAATACTTGCCTCATTTTTAAACCAAAATGAATTTTGACATGAAACCAAGTCCCACATGACTAATTTACCATGGGGAAGGTGTTCCCACATTCGGTTTGCCAAAATTCCAACTTTTGAAAAATCTCAAACATAGCCCAAAGAGGGATTTCTTCCTTCACTTTCTTGCTGAATTTTCACTTCTACATGGCCAAGATGTTAGATTTTCACCAAACGAAACATCCCAGCATGTTTATCCAAGTCTTATACACATGCTAGTATGTTCGAATCGCATTTTCACAACAAATTCAAATTTTCAAAAAATTACAAAAATGCCCTTCATCTAACAAATGAACAAGGGAATTAATCAAAATGAAATTTCTTTCTTGTCTCCGCAGGTTCATCATGCCCAGAGGAGGACGGAGGGCTGACGAGAGGTATAGGACATGCTCCACGGCAGGAGGTGACCGAGGAGGACCTCTTCATATCACCTCAGGCAGAGTTCCTGTTCGAGCACTACTTCTATGACATACCGATCGAGTACGGGCGGTTGGTAGTCTTAGATGAGCTAGAGACCTTTCGCATACGGGAGAGGTTAGAGGCGATGGGATGGTTATCTTTGTACACCACGCCATATCCAGCCTACCCGCAGCTTGTCGGTACTTTTATAGTAACCTCGACCTACCGATTCGAGGATGACCCGCGAGATGGTCCTCGGATTGTCATCTGCTCCGTGGTCAGAGGCGTTGAGATCACATTCACTACCAGCGAGTTGGCTGGGATCTTGGGAGTGCCGTCTATACCAGACTTTCGCTTGTGGATTCCTCCTCGCACTGACATTCTGGAGGGTCTCATTCCATACGAGACACACGAGATATGCAAGACTCGTGGGACGATGAGAACCGCTTCATGCCCGTGGAGTGGCACTTCTATGATACCATCTGCCCGAGTCATCGCTCGCTTTGTCGGGCGAAACATTATTCCGAAGGCAGGGCATCACAGTAGGGTGACGATTATGGAGGCACTAGTCATCTATTGCATTTACACTGGCGTGCAGATAGACTTGGCTCACATCATGCAGCATATCATGATGGACCGAGTTGAGTCTCCCGGGGTCAGGAACTTAGCTTTCGGCCGGGTCTTGACATGCATTTTCCAAGATTTCCGGTGGATTTAGAGGACACACCGATGATTCCCGATATAGAGATAGGTGAGGACCTCGTGCATGGTCGGTCAAGAAAATGGGGCTTGGTAATGCGGTTAGATCAGACAATGAGGCCGACATCAATGGGGATGCCGAGGATGACGATGTAGATGAGCATGGAGACGATGATGATCAGGGTGATGCTCCAGTTCAGGATGATGA
This sequence comes from Hakea prostrata, assembly GCF_041222555.1. NCBI lineage: Eukaryota > Viridiplantae > Streptophyta > Magnoliopsida > Proteales > Proteaceae > Hakea > Hakea prostrata. Next base: position 226,846 of record NW_028291150.1, read on the forward strand.
CCAGGGGCATCAGGAGGTTCCCGCTCCACGATTCTCCGAGGATGGAGGTCCATCTCACCAGACTTCTGAGGCTCCAGGTGTGACTTCTCATCAGTCTCCGATTTATTCCATACTCGAGAGGATCGAGGCTCGACAGATGAGGATGGAGACATACATGCACACTTTAGGTGAGAGGTTTACACGGCTCGAGGATGAGTTCAGATCGAGGAGGGATCAGACAGATCGTCGGAGTAGATCACCTAGATAGATAGCATTAGGAGTTTTCCTTTTTATGTTTCCCAGATGTACTTTCTTTCAGACTTGTAAAAATTTTCTTATGTGATTAATGAGATCAAGTTGTTTTGCTTATATTATTGTATCTTATTCCATAATCAGTTAAGTTTCATTTATTCAATTACTAATCTCGGTTATCTATTATTCAGCTCTAAGAATAGTTGAGTTACCCTTTTTGATCGGTAACTCGGAATGTTCCATCATCGCTTCCGTGGTTAGGGTCTTACCGAACCCGGGGCTCGATACCCACTGTCACATCCACCCAGCCGGTACCCTATCTGGCATACCCGGGATGTGATCCACAGCCCCGAAGATCCATAGTTCAGGGACCACATAATCCACATCGACGATAATACAATCATGAACAGATAATAATCATAAACTAACAATGAATGATCATGGAATTCAGAAATAAGGTGTCAGACATAATCAGAGTGCGGAAATAAATATCAAATCAGATAAATTAAGAAGGCAAGTGGCGGAATCCACTCCTTCACCAAACGGAAGTGAGGTCAAAATTTAGTTAAGTACAAGTCTCAAGTTATAAAGGTAAGTTAAAGTTATTACAATTCTTCTAAGTATACTGTCACAAAAGAAGGGGTAACTACTCATAAGTCTCCTCCATAATAAATATATCTTCTTCAAAGTTGAGGACCATGGAGACCCAACATGACTGCTCCCATACAACTCCGGGGCTAACCCCCGGTACGCCCGGTAATCTTCTTCGGTATGGTCACCGAAGTCTTCAACGTAGCCAGCCTCCGGATGGTAGTATGAGGTATCTGGGTCCGCCTTAGGGAGGGTGCCATCAGAGTAATCACCTGTAGAATAGCCTAACAAAATATTGCAACAGAAAAGGAATGAGTTCAAAAGAACTCAAAGCAAGGAAGTTATCCCACCACACATAAACCACAAGATAATCATAAAATGATGCAGATGATATGAGGCATATAATGCAATATGACTTTATTCTAAGTATGCTGGTCATCTATGGTAAACATGCTTTAAGTCATAGCACCATACTTCTTTAGGTAGTCTCGAGTCACTCATCACCGGGGGAATTGGGTCCCGCATCCCTCTCGGACAAATCCATGGTTGGGGTTTCGGTCACCGCTCTCTCACATCACCGTTTGGTCTAAGTATTGGCGCATGTCGTGGTATAGCCTAGCCCAATGCAAGTCATCTACTTAATCATATCATGCCAGTTCCAGATACTTCCATTCCTCCCCTCTCGGGATCCTTTCCGGTATCCTTCACACTAGAGTCACGAATATTACTCACCGGACTCATCAACCCTATTGGTCATCCACAAATGGTAAACGGGAAGCTCTCACGTCCCTCTCACGGATCATTTCACCGGTCTTGAGTGCCCGTGAGCCCAAGTCTAGCCATTTGTAACCCTACCAATAAATGGCCCCTTTCGGGTAACCGTAATGCAATTTATGTCCTCTCACGGAGTGGATACCGGTCTTGAGCGCCCACAAATCCACACTACTACCACGGGTTGTTCGGTCTCAATGCCCTTCCGAATCGGGTCTAATATGATAGGGACATCCTAGCCATACATCTAGACAAATCCTATGCATGTCATTCAATAACCCGGGAAAGCGTCAATGGACACCTTCGGAGAACATCCCATACTATTCCCTCCGATGTCCAAGGACAGAAGCACCAATAGGGTACCCCTCAATCCCAAGTTATACTTAAGCAATCACATGCCCAAGTTCATCATATCAGTTCACAAGATACAACGTCATAATAAACATTCAATTCATGACATTGACATAAGTCATCATATATTGAAATTGATAAACATGATAAAACATTGAAGTAATATAATGTAAACACAAAGCTACCGTTAAAAGACATATGTAGCAAGTCTAACACGATAAGAATATGAAATAGAAACTATATTTACTAGGTTAGGAATACCAAGTCAAGATTTCCATATCCTAGGTAATTACATCGATAACTATCCTTACCTTGAATCGGAGAAGAGAATGGTCCAAGATCACAAGCAAGTGGCCCAAATAGTCTTAAAGTCCTAAACAAGCATATATGAAAGGTTAGAGAAGAAATCGGAACAATCGGAGATCAAACGAATCGGAATCGGGCAAAAGTTGCCGACAAGAACTCTATTGGTCGATACATTTGGTCGATAGTATCGACCAATAGTATCGACCAAATCAATTCCGAGGACAGCAAGCTCGGGCTTTTCGGATTCTTGCCCGCATTTGGTCTTCCGGGTCTCGGATTGACATTGAACTTGGAGGATAGTCTAAGCACAACATGGGGACACTAATTATCAAGAAACTTTCATAATCCAATGGTCCATTTGGAAATCCCCAAATTGACATATTAAGGTTAAGAGTTGTAGATCATGGCATTGGCTATATCTCAATGTAAATTAGGGGAAAACATGGGGGATTAGGTAGGGAATCGTTTAGAAGTAACATGGAGCACATATGCAAGGTATAGATTAGGTTAATCACGAGCTTCATCTCGGTTTTGGTAAAAAAGGAGGGGGGGGGGCAAAAAAAAGTGGAGTGGGGTGGTTTGTGTTGTGGGGTGAAACAAACATAGTTATTTGTGTGTACAAAAATTTTTGGGGGGGGGGGTGGGGGGGGGGGGGGGGGGGGGGGGGGGGCGGCCGCCCCGCCCGCGGCCCCCCCCGCCCCCCCCCCCCCCCCCGCCCCCCCCCACGCGCCACCCGGGGGGGGGTCGCCCGCCGGTCGAGGGCGGTGGCGGGCGCCCCCCCCCCCAAAAAAAAAAAAAAAAAACAACAAAAACAAAAAAGAGGAGGGGAAAAAAAAAAACATATAATAAATTAATAAAATTTTAATTAAAAAAAAAAGGGAATACTAAATATATAATCGGAGTGTCAATGATAAGTAAAGTGAAGCAAAAATCCCACTTTACATCCAATGGAAAAGTAGCTCGAAAGAATAAACTAGATAAAAGCTAATCCCAGTAGCAAGTACATTGGATAACTAAATTATTCTCCACTTTGTAGACGACATCCTTGTAGGTGTAGATCTCATAAATAGCACAAGGACGCTTCCACTCAATGGTCGGACTAAGCATCGTACGGAGCATAACCACCCGTGGAATCTTCGTAGTAATTGTGGTAACCGCAATCACCTTCCCCGGAGATATGCCTCTTCGCCTTGCGCTTCCTCATAGGGACCGTCATAGTATTCAAGACTGCAGGATAGTCTAACAACATTGTACAATAAAGGAATGAGTTTCAAAGAAACTCAGTAAGGCAGTTAAAATCCATAATAACATACATGGCAGAATTCCAGAACAAACATAATGCAATATGATATGAGACAACCAATGAATGAATGATTCTAACTCTATGTATGCTGGTCTCTATTGGCAGACATGCTTTAAGTCATAACACCGTACTTCTTTAGGAAAGTCCACTCACATCCTCAACCATTTAAGATATCTTGGATTCTCTCACGGATCATTTCACCGGTCTTGAGCAGCCGATTGGTAATGGGTCCTTCATCCCTCAGGACAAACCTTGGCAGGGGGTTAAGTCAACACACTCTCTCACAACCATTTGGTATAAGTACCGGCGCATGTCAGGGTAATACCTAGCCAAAATGCAAGTCTTCTACTTGGTTACATCAAGTCAGATCCAGATACTTCCATTCCTCGTCCCTGACGATCCTTTCCGGTATCCTTCACACTAGAGTCCTCATAGTCCCTGACTACGGACTCACCAACCCTATTGATCATCCACATATGGTAAACGGGAAGCTCTCACGTCCTCTCACGGGTTGGTTACCGGTCTTAAGCGCCCGTGAGCCCAAGTCTAACCATATGCAACCCTACCAATAAATGGCCCCCACAATGTGATTCCTGTCCTCTCACGGGTTGATTACCGGTCTTGAGCGCCCATGAATCCCCATTGCTACCACGGGTCGTTCGGTCTCAATACCCCTCCGATTAGGGTCTGACATAACAGGACATCCTAGCCAAACACTACTAGACAATCCTAGATATGTCATCCAACAGTTTAGGAAGGTGTCCAGAGGGCATCTCCGGAAACATCCCATAATATTCCCGTAGTAGTCCAAGGACAGAAATGTCAAAAGGACACCTCTCCTTCCCAAACCATACGTAAGCATACACATGCATCAATTCATATCATCACATATATGGTAACTCCATATATGGAAAGAAATCAATATTTACAAACATTTGTATAACATTGGTAAGTAAATCATACATGAATCAATTCAATATGAATAAGTAATGCTACTGTAATCAAAGTTATGCAACAGTAGTATATCATTGTAAGAATCTAATTTAGGAAACATATTAATGATATTCAAATATAGAAACTAGATTCATGCTATCTATGTAATTAAGGAAATAACCATCCTTACCTTTTATAACTCGCAAAGAATCCTAAGAAATCAAGTAAGATCTTGGCAAACTTGAGAAGAAGGTCCTAAACAAGTATATACAACATATTAGGAAAGATCCCTAACAGAAAATATAGCAAAACATCCGAAACAGACCAATTCCGGAGTTGCTTTGTACTCATTGGTCGAGTGGATTGGTCGAGTGGTCCATCGACCAATCAGTCGACCAATGCAGACGATAGCTTAGAAAATCAGAGTTTTGAGATATGAAATCCGAATTTGGTGGTTCAAAAGGGTACTAATCAAGGGGTAGACTACATCAGTAGTATTCTAGCATATAGGGGACCTCAAAACACTAATCAAATCAAGGTATCAAGATCCCAATTAGGAAACAAAAAGTTACCATAAATAAATCAAACATGGATCTTGATGAATTTTGAAATAGAAAACAAGGACAAGAACAATAGGAAGATGGATCATTGCTTTTGGTAATGAAAACATGAAAACATGCATAGGTCTTCATGGTATAAGGCTTAGAAGCATGAATCTAAATAAGGAAATAAAACCTACCATATATGTACTATCATGCATCATGAAGAACACATAGTAAGGTAGAAGAGAACAACTAGAATTCTATGGATTATGGATCATAGAAAGAAAACACAACCATTAACCACTAACATGATCAATGAAAGAAGATCCAAAGAGATCGGAATTCAGATTAGGAAATTAACAGAGATTAAATCATGGTTTGATCATGAATCCTTCAAAAGCTTGCAATGATCATGGTTAAGATCATTGTTCTAGCCTTTAATCCTTAGGATGATCATGAGAACATGTTCGGAGATGTTTGCAACAGAGGATGCAGCATCTCTTCTACTGTCTCAACTCAAAAAGGAAAGAAAAACAAAGATGTAGGAGAAGAAGAGAGAGTAGACATACCTTTTGATGCAAAAAGAAGAGTTCCGACGAAGATCCGCCAAAAAACTCCAAGGATGCAAGAGAGATGACTTGCAGAGGTCTTTGGTTCGTTCCAGAGGGTTTGGAGGCAGCAAATACGAAGTGGACTCGAGGTTAGGCTTAAATAGAGCAAGAATCAACCTAATTGCCAAAGACAAAGCACCCATTGGTCGAGTGGATTGGTCGACTGGCCGATCGACCAATCAGTCGACCAATGCAGACAGCAAGGCCAAAACAGGGAATTGAAGGCCCAGATCAAATCCAAACCTAAAGGGGTTTTGCACACAAGTCAAGTGACTTACCTAGTAGGTAGAAATGCCTTCAAACCAAGATAGAGATCACTCCAAGTCCATCAACTAATTAGATCTTCATCAGGATTCTGTTTCCATAAATAGCACCTCATCATCAACCTTCATGGATTCAAAGCCAGACACCAAGTCCTCTCTTCGGGATGGCCCAAAGCTGACTTCTTACTTTACTTCGGGTCATCGGACCTACAAATAACAAGGTTTCCGGGTCAAGGTTAGGGCTGGATTTCACATTCTCCCCCCTTAAAGAAATTTCGTCCCCGAAATTGAAAGCGTACTGTGCTTCCAAAGAGGTAAGGAAACTTCTCCTTCATGTCTTCTTCCTTCTCCCAAGAAGCTTCTTCAGGGGTATGGTTCTTCCACCGAATCTTCACCAAAGGAATGGCGCGATTCCAGTTGCTTGTCCTTCCTATCCAGGATTTCGGCCGGTTCTTCATCATAGGTCAAATCAGCACTAAGTCCTTCAGGTGCTTGTTGCAAAATGTGTTCCGGATTCTCTATGTATTTTCGGAGCATCGAAATATGAAACACATTGTGCACACCAGCAAGAGACGGAGGTAATGCTAATCGATACGCAACGGTCCAACCTTTTCCAAAATCTCGAAAGGTCCAATGTAACGAGGGCTAAGCTTTCCCTTAACATTGAATCTCATCACACCCTTCATTGGTGAGACCTTCGGAAAGACTTTCTCTCCAACTTGAAATTCCAAATCGGTCCTTCTCTTATCAGCATAAGATTTTCTGTCTCGATCAGGCGGACTTAATCCTTTCTCTTATCATATCTACCATAGCACTTGTAGCTTCAATCATCTCGGGACCTAAGACTTTTCTTTCACCTGTCTCAGTCCAAGTACAAAGGTGTCCTACAAGTACTACCATACAAAGCCTTGAATGGAGCCATGCCTATTGTTGCTTGATAACCGTTGTTATAGGCAAACTCAACCAAAGCTAGGTGTTCATCCCAATTACCACCCATATCCACCACACAAGATCTCGAGCATGTCTTCCAATGTCTGAATTGTCCGCTCGATTGTCCATCGACTGTGGATGATGAGCTGTACTCAAGTTCAATTGGGTTCCCAAGGCCTTCTGCAAACTATTCCAAAACCTTGAGGTGAACCTAGGATCACGATCCGAGACAATACTCAATGGCACACCATGCGGACGAACCACATTATCCACATAAAGCCCGGCTAGCTTATCCAGAGTATGAGTGATCTTCATAGGAATGAAATGGGCTGATTTGGTCAACCTATCAACAATCACCCACACGGTGTCATTGCCTTTACTTGTCCGAGGCAAGCTAGTCACAAAGTCCATGGGGATATCTTCCCACTTCCAACTAGGAATAGGAAGGGGTTGAAGTAATCCAGATGGAGGTTGTCGAACGGCTTTCACACGTTGGCAAGTCTCACACTTGGCAACAAAATCGTCAACATCCGCCTTTAGACCAATCCACCAAAAATGTTCCTTCAAGTCCTTGTACATCTTGGTGCTTCCCGGGTGTACAAGAAAGACCGACTGGTGTGCTTCCTTCAATATTTCTTTCTTAACTTCATCGTTTTGCAGCACACACAGTCTTCCTCTAAACAACAAAGCACCATCCATGGATATACCAAAGTCGGGGTCCGACTCGAGATTCGAAGAAATCTTCTCAACTTTGGTCAAAAACTCTTGATCGGAACTCTGCTGAGCAACAATCTTATCTCTAAGACCAGATCTTGCCGTCATGGCAGAAAGAATAAAATCAGAATTCTCAGGAACGATTTCCAAATCAAAACTCTCAATAGAAGACCACAATGGTAAACTCAAAGCATTTAAATCCAAAGTCTTCTTCTGGTTCTTCCTACTAAGAGCATCAGCAACAACATTTGCTTTCCCAGGATGATACTGAATATCACAATCATAATCGGAGACGAGTTCCAACCATCTCCTTTGTCTCATGTTCAACTCCTTTTGGGTAAAGAAATATTTCAAACTCTTATGATCCGTGAAAATGGCAATCTTCTCACCGTAAAGATAATGTCTCCAAATCTTCAAAGCAAAGACAACGGCGGCAAGTTCTAGATCGTGAGTGGGGTAATTCCGCTCATAATCCTTCAATTGCCGAGAAGCATAGGCTACGACCTTGCCATGTTGCATCAGTACACAACCCAAACCAATCTTTGACGCATCGGTATAAACTGTCATACCACCGGAACTATCAGGTATAGTCAAAACCGGGGCACTTGTCAATCTATCCTTCAACTCTTGGAAATTCTTCTCACAAGGCGTCGGACCAAACAAACTTCTCTTCTTTCCTGGTCAACTTAGTCATAGGAGCAGCCAACCGAGAAAAGTTCTCAATAAACCTTCGGTAGTAACCCGCCAATCCAAGAAAACTTCTTATTTCCGTTACTGACTTCGGTCTCTCCCAATCAGCCACAGCTTGGACCTTTTCAGGATCGACACGAATACCTTCGGCTGAAACTACATGACCAAGGAAAACTACTCTTTTAAGCCAGAAATCACACTTGCTAAACTTAGCAAACAACTTCTTTTCTCGCAACCTTTGCAAAGTGAAACTTAGATGACTCGCATGCTCTTCTTCGCTCTTCGAATAGATCAAGATGTCATCAATGAAAACAATCACAAACTTATCAAGCACATCATGAAATACTCGGTTCATGAGGTCCATGAACACCGCAGGAGCATTGGTCAATCCGAAAGGCATGACTCTAAACTCGTAGTGACCATACCGCGTTCGGAAAGCTGTCTTGAAGATATCACTAGACTTCACTTTCAATTGGTGATATCCGGACCTTAAGTCAATCTTCGAGAACACAACTGCACCCTTCAACTGATCGAAGAGATCATCGATTCTGGGCAGCGGATATCTATTCTTGATAGTCAACTTATTCAACTCACGGTAGTCGATGCACAAGCGCATACTACCGTCTTTCTTCTTGACGAACAAGACCGGAGCTCCCCAAGGTGACACACTAGGCTGTACGAAACCTCTATCAATGAGCTCATTCAACTGATTTTGCAACTCTTTCAACTCAGTAGGAGCCATCCTATACGGAGCTTTAGATACCGGAGCGGCACCAGGGACGAGATCAATAGAGAATTCGACATCTCTCGTCCGGAGGCACTCCGATAGATCATCGGGGAAGACATCAACAAAGTCGCAGACAACTCGACTTCATCGACTCTTTTCTCCACTATACCCTTGCCTTCAGATGAAGCATCATCCACTAGGGCATAGACTTGCATCAGTGCAGACAGCACCTTCTTACGAACCCTTCTCTTTTCACCTTGAAATTCAAAGACCGGACTTCCACAAATATGGAACCGAATCTTCTTTGAGGAACAAAGGAACACAGCTTTGTGGGGCCGTCAACCGATCAATTCCCAAAATAACATCGAAGTCCTTCATGTCAAGAATCACAAAATTGGCTTCCAAGTTCTTTTCACCAATCAACACAGGACATCTAGATAACCCCTTATCTAGTTTCACAACAGACCAGAGGTGTACTAATCAATAAACAACTAGACAACTTCTCGGGGATTAGGTTAGTCTTCTTGATGAATGCAGATGACATGAACGAATGAGATGCACCCGTATCAAATAAGACAAATGCGAAATAGAAGCGACTAACAATGTACCTGTAATCACATCATGGCTTGGATCCTGCTCGAGTTGGAAATACTGAAAACTCTACCGGAGGGAGGAGCAGGAGCACTCTTCACCACCGGGGCAAGGCTGCTGGGCAGGCCGCTTCGGACAGCACGAGCAAAATGACCAGCTTGCTTGCAGAGAAGCAAACAGGATTGCTGGATCCAACAGGGGTGGCTGCAACAGAGGACTTCGAACAAAAGGCCTTGCACTCGCACTTGCACTTGCACTTGCATTTGCTGGTGGTCGGTTTCCGCCATATCGTTTAAACCGGCCGGGCTGCTGAAAACCCGTGTTCGACCTACACTCTTAGCCCGAAAGGTAGGAGTGGGGTAGGGTGTAGGTCTCACATAACGACGGTCATTGCGATCCACCAAACCAGAATTCCTTGATCGCCAAGGCTTTTGCACACGAGAACTTTCCTTCTCTGTTTCTTCCAACTTCTTCGAGTTCTGCACCACTTGAGCATAGCTCACAATAGGCTGGACCGTGAGGTAAGCTTTAATGGCAGGGCGCAGTCCTTTGAAGAACTTCTTTGCTTTGGCGAGGTCTTCCTTCAAAGAATCTGGAGCAAAGAAATGAAGCTCCTCGAACTTCGTTGGTACTCCAACACAGACAAAGTTCCTTGAGTCGGAATCATAAACTCCGCTTCCTTTGCATCCTTCACCGCCTCGGGAAAGTAGTTCATACAAAAAGCCTCTTTGAATAACTCCCAAGTTACAACTCCCGCATGCAAACCTTCCAAAACAGGACGAGTGGAGATCCACCATGCATCAGCTTCTTGTTGCAACTTCGCTCAAGCAAACAAAATCTTCTCGAGCTTCCGAGCATTGCAGATGCCGGAAAGCCTTCTCCAACTCACGAAGCCACTTGTTAGGAAACAAGGGGTCCTTGGTAACTCCGGTGAAAGTGGGTACTTGCATTTTCGAAAAACTCTCCATCAAAGTAGTATGAGGAGTTCCAGCTAAACCTCCCGCATTCGAGGATCGCGGCATGAGGATTCACATTAGCACCAGCCCGGGTCTCATTATGCGAGTCATGAAACCCACCAACATCCGGTTGAACCGAGAGCTGCTTGCTGTTGCATCATATTGCCCATGATATTGGCAATATCTCCAAACTTCCAACATTCGGGGCACCAGGGATCTCATGAGTACCCCGATCAGCATTTGGTATCTCACCACCTCCATGAGGTACTTCACCACCTCCCCGAGGTACTTCACCACCTCCGTGACCACCGGATTCACCACGCCCACTTCTCAGAGTAACCATTCTGCAAAAACCGAGAACATCAAAATACCGAATTTCGAAGATTCAACATAAACCACAAGTCCAAATGATTTGAAATCTTAAATCATACTCAAATATATCCATATAGTCATCAAACAATATTCCATAAGGCAAAAATCACATTTTCCAAAAATTCAACAGCAAATGAGGTCACTGTGACCATTGGTCGAGTGGTTGGTCGAGTGACCCAGTCGACCAATCAGTCGACCAATGAAGACAGAATACGAAAATTCGCATTATAAGCCTCATTTCCACATTCCAACCTCATTCTAACTTCTTCCAAAGGTGAGAGAGCTCTAGGGAAAATATCCAAGAGTTCCCACAAGTGTTCTTGAGGTGATTTAGTGCTTCAACAACAACACCACAACACACCATCTTCATAAACAAGGTAAATCTCTCATTCTTTCTTCCATTTTCATCTTCTCATGCTTGCATTTCAATAAAACTATGCTTTTCTTGTATCCAATGCTAGAAATCATGCTTAGGAATGCTTAGAAACATATTCCCTAGGTTTTAAACACAATGACATGCATAGACAACAAGTTTTTACACATTTGGTGCTCATCTCGCAAAGTTTTATACCGAAATCGATATCTTTAGAAAAAATTTCGTTTTCTCTCAAACCGCTTGAAATTTTCGCACGAGATCAAATGCTACATGCTCAAGATGACATTGTAGATGGGTCCATACAATTTGATTTAACCAATTTCAACTTTTCAAAAATCCAATTTTGACCTAAATTGCAAAATCCCCAAATTTCTTCTTGCTGAATTTTTCGCTTTAATCCAAGTTTTCGATCGATTTTCATCAAAACAACTTCATAGACATGAAATTCCAAGTATTGTGCACATGCTAGTATGTTCAAATCAAATTTCCCCCAAATTTGAAATTTTCCGAAAAATTACGAAAATACCCTTTTGGCTAAAATCTTGTATAGCACTAATTGGAATTGTCTCTTGTCTCTTTCACAGATACATCATGCAGAGGGGAGGACGAGGAGGAGGTAGAGGTAGAGGTCGCATCGTAGGTGCTCTCAGGGGCAGAGGTCAGGTTCCTTTCGAGCCCAGAGAGGAGGTTAGGAGACCGGACCTATTTGACACACCTCAGGCCGAGTTTCTGTACGAGGCCTACTTCAGCTATTGTAACATCGAGATGGGGCGTCTACTTCACTTACGCCAGCTCAGAGCCTTCAGGATCCGGCAGAGGTTCGACACTTTACAGTGGACTCACCTCTTCACCGAGGATTTGCCGGTATATCGGAGCTAGTGAGGTTGTTCTTCAGCAACCTTACTTACACAGAGGAGGCTCGGGGCCAGGGACATCCACTCAGACTTGTCCTCGGGAGCAGGGGTCCACCAGACTCGGATTCGCTTCTCCACCCGGACACCGGCCGAGATCCCGCAGTCCCTTACTACCCACATCGGTGTGTGTGGATACCCGCCGGAGCTGCACCGGACGACAGCCATCGATGCCGTACGAGCTTCGCGAGATATGCTCCACGCTATGGGATAGCCGCCGATGCTTCACACCGTGGACTAGCGGACGGATGACGGGTTCTCGCACGTATTATCGGTCGCATAGTCGGCCGAAACATCATGCCGAAAGCCGGACATCACCATCGGGTCACAGTGATGGAGGCCTTGGTCATTTACCGCATCTACATGGGCTTCGAGATCGATCTTTCCTACATCATTCAGCAGGTCATGCCGGACTTAGTTCTCGCGGCCTAGCATGCGGAACCTTTGCTATGGGAGGCTTCCGACTTTGATCTTCAGGCATTTCGGGGTGAGTTTCGAGGATACTCCGATGGACACTAGATCACGGGGATACCCCATTGGGACTCGGACCATTCGACGATGAGACTACATCGTTAGAGAGATCTCCTGGTCCAGAGGGTGAAGATGATGATGAGTCGGAGGATGAGGATGAGGGATCGGAGGATGGAGGAGAGGATATCGGTCCCGATAGTGATGATCAGGCCGGAGATGATACTGGGATATGCGCGAGGCTGAGCTCGTGCATCACGAGTTTCCTTCATCACATTTCGAGGCGGTGGCCCTTCACATGCGGTTCCGGAGACTTCAGATCTTGGTGCACAGATGAGATCGATGACTTCCATGCTAGAGAGGATGGAGGTCGGACAGGAGCAGATGTACGAGAGGATGGAGTCTCGACAGACAGGATAGAGCATCAGGTGACTCAGCTAGCAGAGGAGTTCAGAGCATATAGAGATCAGAGTAGATCACCTAGATAGACTGTACCTTAGGATTTTCCATTTATGCTTTTCAGATGTAATCATTGTAAAACCTTTGAAATTAATGAAGTTCATTTTGTTTCTCTTTATTTATTGTATGTTATGCACTTTTCTTTTCCTTGCATTAGTGTCATTTGTTCAAGTATAATTATGGTATGTTATTCGAAATGTTTCGTTATGCCTCAAAGTTCAAGTTTCTAATTCAGTGTTCTATTATTCACTTCTAAGAGTAGAAGAGTCACTTCAGATCAATGACTCGAGAATGTTCAGTTGTTGCCTTTTATGGTTAGGATCTCCTCGAACCTTGGGCTCGATACCAATCATCACGCCCTCCCAGCCCGGTACCCTATCTGGCATACCCGAGAGTGTGATCCACAGCCCGAAGATCAGGTATCGAGTGATCAACCTCCCACATAAGCAATAACATAATCATGAACAACCATAACAAGAGTGCGGAAGATAAATCATAGATCCAATAATGAAAGAATGAATCATAAACGAAACGGAATACTAAATATATAATCAGAGTGTCAACAGATAAGTAAAGTGAAGCAAAAATCCCACTTTACATCCAGTGGAAAAGTAGCTCGAAAGAATAAACTAGATAAAAGCTAATCCCAAGTAGCAAGTACATTGGGTAACTAAATTATTCTCCACTTTGTAGACGACATCCTTGTAGGTGTAGATCTCATAAATAGCACAAGGACGCTTCCACTCAATGGTCGGACTAAGCATCGTACGGAGCATAACCACCCGTGGAATCTTCAGAGTAATTGTGGTAACCGCAATCACCTTCCTGGAGATATGCCTCTTCGCCTTGCGCTTCCTCATAGGGACCGTCATAGTATTCAAGACTGCAGGATAGTCTAACAACATTGTACAATAAAGGAATGAGTTTCAAAGAAACTCAATAAGGCAGTTAAAATCCATAATAACATACATGGCAGAATTCCAGAACAAACATAATGCAATATGATATGAGACAACCAATGAATGAATGATTCTAACTCTATGTATGCTGGTCTCTATTGGCAGACATGCTTTAAGTCATAACACCGTACTTCTTTAGGAAAGTCCACTCACATCCTCAACCATTTAAGATATCTTGGATTCTCTCACGGATCATTTCACCGGTCTTGAGCAGCCGATTGGTAATGGGTCCTTCATCCCTCGGGACAAACCTTGGCAGGGGGTTAAGTCAACACACTCTCTCACAACCATTTGGTATAAGTACCGGCGCATGTCAGGGTAATACCTAGCCAAAATGCAAGTCTTCTACTTGGTTACATCAAGTCAGATCCAGATACTTCCATTCCTCGTCCCTGACGATCCTTTCCGGTATCCTTCACACTAGAGTCCTCATAGTCCCTGACTACGGACTCACCAACCCTATTGATCATCCACATATGGTAAACGGGAAGCTCTCACGTCCTCTCACGGGTTGGTTACCGGTCTTAAGCGCCCGTGAGCCCAAGTCTAACCATATGCAACCCTACCAATAAATGGCCCCCACAATGTGATTCCTGTCCTCTCACGGGTTGATTACCGGTCTTGAGCGCCCATGAATCCCCATTGCTACCACGGGTCGTTCGGTCTCAATACCCCTCCGATTAGGGTCTGACATAACAGGACATCCTAGCCAAACACTACTAGACAATCCTAGATATGTCATCCAACAGTTTAGGAAGGTGTCCAGAGGGCATCTCCGGAAACATCCCATAATATTCCCGTAGTAGTCCAAGGACAGAAATGTCAAAAGGACACCTCTCCTTCCCAAACCATACGTAAGCATACACATGCATCAATTCATATCATCACATATATGGTAACTCCATATATGGAAAGAAATCAATATTTACAAACATTTGTATAACATTGGTAAGTAAATCATACATGAATCAATTCAATATGAATAAGTAATGCTACTGTAATCAAAGTTATGCAACAGTAGTATATCATTGTAAGAATCTAATTTAGGAAACATATTAATGATATTCAAATATAGAAACTAGATTCATGCTATCTATGTAATTAAGGAAATAACCATCCTTACCTTTTATAACTCGCAAAGAATCCTAAGAAATCAAGTAAGATCTTGGCAAACTTGAGAAGAAGGTCCTAAACAAGTATATACAACATATTAGGAAAGATCCCTAACAGGAAAATATAGCAAAACATCCGAAACGGACCAATGCGGAGTTGCTGTACTCATTGGTCGAGTGGATTGGTCGAGTGGTCCAGTCGACCAATCAGCCGACCAATGCAGACGATAGCTTAGAAAATCAGAGTTTTGAGATATGAAATCCGAATTTGGTGGTTCAAAAGGGTACTAATCAAGGGGTAGACTACATCAGTAGTATTCTAGCATATAGGGGACCTCAAAACACTAATCAAATCAAGGTATCAAGATCCCAATTAGGAAACAAAAAGTTACCATAAATAAATCAAACATGGATCTTGATGAATTTTGAAATAGAAAACAAGGACAAGAACAATAGGAAGATGGATCATTGCTTTTGGTAATGAAAACATGAAAACATGCATAGGTCTTCATGGTATAAGGCTTAGAAGCATGAATCTAAATAAGGAAATAAAACCTACCATATATGTACTATCATGCATCATGAAGAACACATAGTAAGGTAGAAGAGAACAACTAGAATTCTATGGATTATGGATCATAGAAAGAAAACACAACCATTAACCACTAACATGATCAATGAAAGAAGATCCAAAGAGATCAGAATTCAGATTAGGAAATTAACAGAGATTAAATCATGGTTTGATCATGAATCCTTCAAAAGCTTGCAATGATCATGGTTAAGATCATTGTTCTAGCCTTTAATCCTTAGGATGATCATGAGAACATGTTCAGAGATGTTTGCAACAGAGGATGCAGCATCTCTTCTACTGTCTCAACTCAAAAAGGAAAGAAAAACAAAGATGTAGGAGAAGAAGAGAGAGTAGACATACCTTTTGATGCAAAAAGAAGAGTTCCGACGAAGATCCGCCAAAAAACTCCAAGGATGCAAGAGAGATGACTTGCGAGAGGTCTTTGGTCCGTTCCAGAGGGTTTGGAGGCAGCAAATACGAAGTGGACTCGAGGTTAGGCTTAAATAGAGCAAGAATCAACCTAATTGCCAAAGACAGCACCCATTGGTCGAGTGGATTGGTCGACTGGCCCAGTCGACCAATCAGTCGACCAATGCAGACAGCAAGGCCAAAACAGGGAATTGAAGGCCCAGATCAAATCCAAACCTAAAGGGGTTTTGCACACAAGTCAAGTGACTTACCTAGTAGGTAGAAATGCCTTCAAACCAAGATAGAGATCACTCCAAGTCCATCAACTAATTAGATCTTCATCAGGATTCTGTTTCCATAAATAGCACCTCATCATCAACCTTCATGGATTCAAAGCCGCACACCAACCCCCCCCCGGGGGCCCCCAAAAACCACCTTTTTTTTACTTTACTTCGGGTCATCGGACCTACAAATAACAAGGTTTCCGGGTCAAGGTTAGGGCTGGATTTCACACCAACAGTAAAATAGAGAAAAGATGAGTGAGAAAGTGATTAGGAGAGAGAGTCATACCTTTAAAGTGGAACAAGAAAGTAGGAATGAGTGGTTGGCAATGATTGATGAAGAAGATGCTTCACCACTACCAAGGAGGAGTTCTTGGGAGGCTCTCTCACGTTCCCAGATGTTAAAAACGCGAGAATAGGGCTCCAGTCTCGAGGAATAAATAAATAGAAAAGAATATTCCAAGAATCTTTAAATCTGGGCTCAGCAGACTTGTTGATCGATACCTTTGGTCGATGGTATCGACCAATAGTATCGACCAAAACAATCTCTGCAGAAATTTTACAGAATAGTTCAGCAACTTTAGGTGCGGACTTGGAGGGCTATACAAGGTCAAATTGCATGGGGTTTTCTCCTACAGTTCACTCAAGAGGTCTAGTTTCAGGGAGTACCTTCGGATTATGCACAGGAGTCCGTTTGCTATTTCAACTGTCTCGCTCTTCATCAGTGCGCAGATTCTAACTTAGCACTGGTAATGTGCTCAAGGAAGGAGCAAGATCATCAATGTCCATAAACCGGAATCCCGACATTACGTCATCAACCAGTAGGGCCCATAAGTCCCTCCTACCACCACTTCAGGTCTTTGGACCTACAAACATAACAATGACCGGGTCGGGTCAAGGTTAGGTAAAAGCTGGATTACACCCCAACCCCCCGGGGGCGGCTGCCGCCGGGGGGGCCCCGGAGGAAAAACAAAAGGGGGCGGCCCACCCCCCCCCCCCCCCACCCCCCCCCCCCCCCCCCCCCCCCCCCCCTTACCACCCACTATCTATCTTGACCACCTTGAATCTGGTTTCAAAATCCCTTTAATCTCGATAGTCCAGTCCCTGTTGGATTATTATCATGTTTGCCCTTCTCAACTCACTCCAAATAGTTGGAGGTTAGTATACTGCTTTTTTGCCTTTATTCTCAGATTGAAGCGCCTTCCTTCTGTTGAATTTTAGGAACTACTATACTTTGAAAGTATCCCGCAAACGCAGATACATTCATTTTGCAAGAAGAACATGTATTGCAAATGAACTGGGTAAAGAATCCCAGATTTTCATTGACTCTTCCATTCCTCATGACAACAAACAGTGACGAGAGAAATACTTTTTCTGTGCCATTCCAAATCCAAATTTCTACTCCCAATGGTGTTTGCATTCCTTGAACTCTCTTCTTCCTCTGAACAAGCGTCCTGAACTCAATGAGTATGATCAAGAGACCTGGGGTTTAATTTCTATTGGAGCCCCGATCGATGCGGCTGACCTAAAAACTGACGCAGGCCTAGCCAACCATGGTCTTTTCCTAGGTAAAGGACAATAATAATGATATACTTTTTCCTTCTTCCTTTTTTTTTTTACAAAGCCTTATCTTCACTGTCACATCCTCCCAGCCGGTACACTAACTGGCATACCCGAGAGTGTGATCCACAGCCCCAAAGATCAGGTATCGAGGAAATCATCCTCCCACATATACAATAACATAATCATAAACAGGAAATAATCAAGGTTTAATATTATAAACAAAGGTTCAAAACAATAATGAATAATCAGTATAATCAGAGTGCGGAAAAGATACCAGATATCCAAAGATATCAAAAGGAGTAAAGTGAGGCGGAAACTCACTCCACCAATATAGCGGAACGCAGTATGAAAGTCAAAAAGGAAATACAACTGAAACAAATGTATTAAGAAATAAACTAAGATCAAGTGTCTTCTAGTCTATAGATAACGTCTTCATAAGTATGGACTTCGTCAATCCAACGAATCTGTTCTAACTCTATGTTGCCTTCAAACGTAGTACGCAGCTTGATCCGCCGGGGGATCATCAGAGTAATCTTGATCGTCGCCAGCACCTTGCGTGTAATTCGCTTCATCGGCTTGCACTTCACTGTACTGCTCGTCATAATAATTTGTACCTGCAGGATAATCTAAACAAAGAATATACAAAAAGGAATGAGTTTCGAAGAAACTCAGTAAGGTAGTTAATCCATAACATCATAGATAACATGTGGCAAAACATAACATGATGCAATGCAGTATGAAACAGATAAAGTATGAATGCATCTAAACTCTATGTATGCTGGTCTCTATGGTAGACATGCTTTAAGTCATAGCACCGTACTTCTTTGGGTAGGTCACGCATACGGCTCCTGTTAGTAGTGGGTCCGGGCATCCCTCTCAGACAAACCATGGTAAGGGGTTAAGTCAACACACTCTCTCACAACCATTTGGCATAAGTACGTCGCATGTCAGGGAAAAGCCTAGCCCAATGCAAGTCATCTAGTCAGTTACATCAAGTTAGGTCCAGATACTTCCATTCCTCCCCTCTCGGGATCCTTTCCGGTATCCTTCACACTAGAGTCACGGATATTACTCACCGGACTCATCAACCCTATTGGTTATCCACATATGGTAAACGGGAAGCTCTCATGTCCTCTCACGAATATAACTCACCGGTCTCGAGCGCCCATGAGCCCAAGTCTAGCCATATGCAACCCTCCAATAAATGGCCCCCACAATGTGATTCCTGTTCTCTCACGGATATAACTCACCGGTCTTGAGCGCCCGTGAATCCCCATTGCTGCCACAGGTCGTTCGGTCTCAATACCCTTCCGAATCGGGTCTAATATAACAGGGGTACAACCTAACCAAACACTACTAGACAGCCCTAGGTATGACAACCAATGATTTGGGAAAGTGTCGAGGGCAACCCCGAAAACATCCCATACTATTTCCGATAATGTCCAAGGACAGAAGTGTCAAAAGGACACCTCCCGATCCCAAACCAAACTTAATCAAACACAGTCTCAGATCAGTCATGACATATACAATCAACAACTCATTATATAAAAGAGAATGTAAAGTCATGATCAAATCATTAAACAATATAGTAATAAGCAATCTCACATAAGTCTAAGTAATAAAAGAAACATGATAAAAAGCTACTATTCTCACAGTAGTACATCAGAATATAAAGTGTACAAATAGTAAACAACTCATAGTTTCGTAAAGTAGAAACCAAAGAGTATGCAATCTATGTTGTTAAGGAGATAACTGTCCTTACCTTCTAACTTGGATAGGAACTTAAAGAATGAAGTATGATCTTGACTAAACCTGAGAAGACAATCCTAAACAAGTGCATACAACATGTTAGGAAAGATGCATAAAGGAAAAGATCATAAATCAATCGAAACAGACCAAGAATGAGATTGCTGTACTCATTGGTCGATTGATTGGTCTGCTAGACCAGTCGACCAATGAGTCGACCAATGGAGACAGTGGCCTACAAGAATCCGAATTTGATGGTTCAAAAGGGTACAAATCAGAGGGAAATTATCATGGTAGTATTCTAGGGTATAGAAGATATCAATTCATAAACCAAATCAAGTTCCCAAGTTGTAACATAGGAACAAAAAGGTTAACCTACCAGGTTAAACATAGATTATGAGGGAAAAATATTATAATCAAAGATAAAAGAACTAGGATATGAAGATTACAGATATAGTAAGGAAAACACATTGATTGGGTTACCATGATCAAACTAGGGGTTCTTGGTTTGATCCAAGAAAATTAGGGTCTCATCCTTTTTGGTTCCCCCCGGAAAAAGTTGAGAGTTCTGGATGAGAGAAGATAAATTGTTAACTATCAAAACAGGAAAATATAGATGATTAAGTTTAGGTTAACACAATGTCACCCAAGAGGTTTCCCTTCACAAGGGAGGTTACCAAAAGTTCTCCAGATGATCACACAGGTTAGGGTTTCAAAGGATTAGGGTTAGGGTTTCGAAGATTCCACTGGCTGAGGTTAAGATCTTGATGATGATCATGGATCTTAAAGAACATGATGAGATCATGGAATAGATGGTTGCAAGAGTGCATCATCTTCTTCCTGATCTCAACGAAGAACAGAATTAAAGAAAGAAAATCAGAGATAGAAGAAAGAGTGAGTGAAATCATACCTTTGCTGTAGGAGGATGAAGAATTCTTCAAGTCTTTGTGAGAGATCACCAAAGAATGCAAGGGAATGGATTAGATTAGGGTTCTAACTCATTCCAGAGGCTTAGGAGGCAAATGAGGCGGAGTATTCTCGAGATTAGACTTAAATAGAAGAGACAGGACCAAATTGGTAAACTCAGAACCAATTGGTCGATTGGTCCAATCGACCAATGAGTCGACCAATCAAGACAGCAACTTCAAAATGTGGATTTGAAGGCTCATGATGCATCCAAAATATGCTAAGCCCTTAGATCTCCTCGATATGACATGCAAAATGAAAGTGTCAGTTGTGGCCCGACCGTGGGGGTCGGGAGTCCACCTCCGAAGGCTAAGTCAATTGATGAACTTAATCACAAACGGCTCTGCTAGAAGCACAGAGCTAAGGAATGAAGAACTGGGAAAAGGTGATCTAGATCGTAAGCCTCTGATAGTTTACGTCTACCAGTCTATATCTGAATCTGAGTCCCTCACCTCGTATGGCAGTGAGGTTTATATAGAGTGTACGTTCGAATCTCCTTCGTCGGATGCACTTGAGCCTTCTTTGGGTAGTTGTTGGATCTTAACAATTAGATCCGTTGAGTGATAGACTTCTACCAGTTTGGTCCGGTAGAGGACTCCTGAGATAACCTCTAGGTTATGCGATGATTATCCCTTCGATAATGATTAGCAGCAGCCGTCAATTTGAGTCTGCAATCATTAGGGTAATTAACCTAATCCATAAGTTGGATTAGGGCGTGCTTGTAGCTGAATAAGTTTTCTTCCTCAGCAAGCCATCTTACGGATCCGGTTCGCTCGGGAGCGAGTCGATTCCTTCCGTCTCGACCGGGGTCGAGGATCAAACCAAGTATGAACCCGGTTCGTCATATTTTCTCCATATCACGAGCCCCCCAAACCAAGCGTTCGGTCTATCCTGAGGGCTTGGTTTTTAACTGGGTTCTTCGTCAGGCAATAGTCTCTGCGTGTTCCATTAAATGTCATATCACATTTAATGCGGTGGTCACTTTTCCTCGAGCGTATTGAGGGTAATGCCACGTGTCTTTTGTAGTCAATCTATCGTGGCTCACATAATCCAAGCGACGGTTTCCGAACGCCTGTTTTGGATTCGTGAGTTCAAACTTTCAAAATGTCTTCTAATCTCGATCGTCGATTTTGAATCAATCTCGATCGTTCAGATTCCCGAACACTCGTGTGGGTGTTTTAAAAGCGTTTCGTTGTCTTCGTAGGTTTCATTCTTCTTGTCTAGAATTTGAACCTTCGTCGTCTGCTTCGCGCCTTCCTACTCTCAAGCTTTTGCCTCACTGAATCAGTAAGTTTACTGGTCTTTTTCTTTTTGTACCTTACTGAAACAAGTAATGGCGGATAACAGGGTTTCTCTGGTACCCAGTGTTAGTAATAGTAGTGGTAACGAAGCTTTTGCTTCCCCTCCTTCCGAACAGTCGGATAGTGATAATAAAACCCTAACTGTCCTCTGGCTTGAATTTGCTGAAGTTTCTCAAAAAAGTTTGGAGAGAAAAACCAACACTCCTTCTGTCCTTCCTGAGTCTGGATCTTCCAAGACTCCTAGGGTAACTGCCGAGTCTTCTAGGCAGCCTCAAACTTCCAGGTCTGATGGCGGACCTGGCTCTGTCCCCTCCGTTTTCAAGGAGGAAATCCTTCTTTCAGCAATCAAAGATTTTGATTTTCCTTCCTCTTATCAGGTTAGGGCTCCCCATCCTGATGAGAGGGTTGATTCAATCCTTTCGGGTGAGTTTTCCCTGTACATAGATGCACTGGAAAGCGGGGTTCGCTTTCCCTTTTTAAATCCTTTGTTCTCAGCCGTTCTGAATCACTGGGACATTTGCACTGGAATGCTTCTTCCCAATAGCTGGCGTCTCATCATCGGCTTCTTGGATTTATGTTTTGAACTTGGCATTACGCCATCTCTTTCTCTCTTTGTGCATTTTCATGTTCTTTCTATCTCCCATCCTCCCGGCTGGGTTTTTCTGTCCAAATGCAACAAGGCTGAACTTGATTGGAGGGGCAACATTCTTGTCAAAGAAACCTGCCCTTCTAACCACAAAAGATGGCGCGAATGATACTTTTTCTGTTGAGCGCCTCCATCAGATCTTAACTTCCCGACCGTCTGGAGGCGGTGTACTTCTTCTTCTGAGAATAATCGGGACCTTCCCTTATTCAAAGAAGACGAGGCGGCCATCAGGAAGATCAAATCCATTACATGGTATCAAGAGATACATGGACTTGAGGTGGAGTATAACTCCATTCTTCAGTACTGGGGCTTGGCTCATTGTGAGCTTCTAACCATAATCCTTTAATTTTACTAAATTGATACGTCTTTAATTCTGACTCTTGCTCTTCTTTGCAATGCCTCCAAGAATGAATCTCGAGAGCCTGCGATTGAAGGCCGCTAGGGCCGTTGTGACAGCCGAACAATGATCGCCTAGAGCCTTGACCGTTGATCAAGAGGCTTCTGTTCCCTCTCCCGACCCCTCTTACAGGGGTATCAGGAATATCAGGCCAGTGGCTGATGCTTCGGGTAAAGGGAAGAAGCCGATGGTGGAGAGGTCTAATGTCTCCTCCGCCAGAACCAAAAGGAGGCATGATACAGTTGATGCTTCCTCCCATAAAAAATCCAAAAATTCTGCGGATTATGAGGAGGTCTTCACCCCCCAGTGGACCCTGAAGTTGACTGCCAGGGTGACACAGGATCCTAAGAAAGCTGCAGAGTGGAGCTCTCTCAGTCTTATACCTTCCGATCGTCGGGAATTTGAAACCCTAGAGGACGTTGCCCTTGTTAATCAATCCACAAGGTACCGGTCTTCTTGCTTACTTGTTTTTTCATAAATTCTTATGACTTCTTCTGATAATTTCTGCCTTCCCAAGAATGCTGTGTTGAGCTTCTATCAGCACATGGAAGCATTGAGCCGGGTTGGTCGCAACGGCTCCTTGCTGCAAACCTGTGAAGAGAATTTGGCCAAAGCCAATTTTGAGATAGACCAGCTTACTGCAGCTGTCGAGGAGCTGCAGAGAAAGCACGAGGAAGAGGTGAACTCCCTCAAGGAGTCTCTTAATTCTTCAAAGGCTCGTGCTGTTGCTGCCGAGCGCGAGGCCAAGAAGCAGAAAGAAGCTACCACGTTGTTTGGTGACAAACTGGAATTTCAGTGTGCGGAGAACGAAAGATATCTGAAGTGGGCGGTTCCTAGCAAGCCCGAGCACATCAAGCCAAAGCTTCGGAAAGATTGAGTTCGGAAGTACTTGAACAGCGTACCTTTCTCCCAACTGTTGGGTGCCTACAACATCCAAGCTTATCGCTTGGGGCAGAATGACGTTTGGGAAAGAATTCTCGCATCAATCCCTTCCTTCGATACTGCTCCCTTTCGTGAGGTGTGCCATAAAGAGGTCTTCGGGAAATTAGGCATGGATCTCCCAGACTAGGCTCAGGAAGAAGATGATCCTTTTCCAGCTAACCCACAATATGAGGCAATTCTTGCTGACGAGCCGGCGCTTCCAGAGGAAAAGTCACAAGCCGAGTCACAAGCTGCTGCTGAAGAGGGCTCTGACAACGTCAATCTTGAGGAAGGCTCTTCTCAAGATCCTGAGAAAAGTCCCCCTGCCCAGGGCTCCTCGGGCAACAATGAAGAAGAGGCTTAGGGAGTTATCTTTTTTTTTTTTTTTTTGTAAAGATTGACCTCCTTGCTAATGAATAGACACTTCTTTCATGTTGGCCCTAGTACTTCCTCGTCTCCTATCAAAATCTTGTCTTGAATATCAAAATATAAATGGTAAAACTTATCACTTAACTTCACATTCTTCGACGAATGATAATCTTGTAAAGATATTATGAAGATACGTTTTGGAAAGATGCATTAATCTTCCCCACTCCTTCATTTACTGCAAAGTCCACACGTTTCCCTTCTAGTATTCGCGAAGTCCAAACGTTTCCTTGCCAAAATATACCATTCACTATTTCCAATAAATCGGTAATACATCCATTATCACAATGGCGGTGCGACAATTGGAGGTATTCTTGCATCGGGTGCTCACCTCCACATGTTTCCATGTGGCCTCCCTCTGACCGTTGATCTTGCTTGTTGTGGATTTCGAAGCGTCTTTTCGATCTGGGCCATTGGTTGTCTTTAGCTCTCAACCGTCGTCTTAATACCTGAGGCTATTTAAAGCCTTCGTGGGTACTCTCCATCTATCCTGCTATCTGCAAGTTAGATTTGCAAAAGCAACATTCCGTCCTCCTGCTTGCTTCCGTATTCCTCGTACTCCAACAATAACTCTATCAGCTTCTGAACAAGTGAGTTTTTTGATTACTCATCTCTTTCCCTTTCCCCCGAGTAAACTTGCACAGTAGTTATACTTGGGGTTTAGTTAATCGGTTTTTCATATTTGACAGAGAACTAGGGTTTTCCCTCGATGCTTTTGTTGTTGGATTTCTGTACTGATACGGTTTTTTTCTTGTATACACTGGCTCCCATAATCGATCCGAACTTTATCAAAGCGAAATCTTGTAAGAAAATCGTTCCGTTGGCGGTGATTGGGGCCAGTGAGGTGGTTTCAGCTAGTGAATCCTCCAAGCATAAGGCGCTTGCTGTTGGTGAATCTTCAAGTCAGATTCCCACGGTTTCTATTGATGCCTCCCCTACGCCTCTTCTACCTGAAGTTATCGCTCGTTCTTCCCAAGAAGATCTTGATCACTCCGTTGTTGATGGCGCTGCTGACGTCCCTACTGCAGAGACCGTTCGTGCACCCCCGAAGGAGACTCTTCGAGTCGCTGTTGAACTTTGCTAGTCATTGGAGTTTCTGTTGCACTAGGTCTTAGTTGTTTAGAACAATGCCTTTACTTAGAGATTTCCGGAGAAATACAATAAGTCTGAGAAGGAACTCACTCGGGTTTTAAACCGATGCCTTGTAGAAGGAACTCACTCGGGTTTTAAACCGATGCCTTAACTTAAGGATAATTCGAAAATTCAATAAGTCTTGAAGGAACTTACTCGGGTTTCAAACCGACGCCTTGCGGAAGGAACTCACTCGAATTTTCATCCGATGCCTTGACTTAAGAAATTCCGAAAAGATTCCATAAGTGTTGAAGGACCCACACAGATTTTCATCCGATGCCTTATAGTTGGATCTTGTTCTTGAATGTGGTGTATGATGCCCCCCAATCAAAAGATAATTTGTTGAAAGCCAATAATTGCATTGATTGAGTTGAAAATGTTTACATCACGAACAAAATTGAAATCATCATCAAGGATAAAAAATTTTGAGATGCCTGGCATTCCACGAACGATCCAACTCTTTCTGGGTGTTGATGTTCTTCAGCCTGTAAGCTCCTGAACCGACTGGTTTTACAACCATATAAGGTCCTTCCCAAGAAGGGTCCAATTTTCTTTGGTGACGTGGGTCGGAAGCTAAGGTGTTTCTCAACACCAAATCTCCGGCTAAGTACCGACGATTCTTCACTCGAGTATTATAATGAGACACTATCCTTCTTTGATAATGTTGAGTTTGTGCTATTGCCTTTGCTCGAACTTCATCCAACAGATCAAGACTATCAAGCAATCCTTGCTCGTTCGCTTTTTCCTCGAACTCTCGATCCTGTATTGTCCCCGCCATTATCTCTACAGGTGCCAATGCTTCGGACCCATATGCCAACCTGAATGGAGTTTCTCCTGTGGGTGTTCGAACCATAGTTCTATAGGCCCACAGTACATTATGAAGTTCTTCGACCCATAAAGCCTTGTCAGCTTCGAGTCTTCTCTTTATACCCTCCAGTAGCGTTCGGTTAGTAATCTCTACTTGTCCATTGCTCTGGGGGTATGCCACTGAGGACATACGATGCTCGATCATATATGTTCCGCAAAATTGCTCAAATTGCAGACAGTCGAACTGAATACCATGGTCAGTGACGATAATCTTTGGAATCCCAAAACGATATATGATTGACTCAAACACGAATTTCTCCACTTTTTCTCAGTAATTGTTGCCAGTGCAATGGCTTCAATCCATTTCGTGAAGTAATCAATTGCTACTATCAGATATTCCCGTCCGCCTGACGCTTTGGTGAATTTGCCCATGATATGAATTCCCCACATCGCAAAGGGAATGGGATCTAGAATTGAAGTCATGGTTTCCGCTGGGCGCTTTGATACTATAGCATGAATTTGACAGTTGCCACATCGACGAACATACTCCATAGCAGCCTCTTGGATCTTAGGCCAATATAACCCAAGTCTTAGAATTTTGTGTGCCAGGGCTCGTCCACCCATGTGAGCTTCACAAATTCCTTCATGAACCTCAGCCAAGGCTGATTTTGCTCCTTTGGGACCTATACATCTCATAAGGGGTCCAGAATAAGATCTTTTGTATAGTCTCCCATTCTGAATGACAAATCTCGCCGATTGTATTTTGATCAATCTTGCCTCTTTCGGATCCTCAGGTAATTTGTCATCTCTCAGATACTCGATTATCGGATCCATCCAGCAATGCTCTGCTTCAATATAAGAAATTTCTTTCTCATGATAACTTGGAAATGTTATCTCTTCAATGTAGACCGAAGGTCTAGATTTTTTTCTTTGGCATTGGCTAATCGGGATAGCTCATGCATTGTATTTTCAGTTCTTGGAATCTGAGATATCTTCAAATTCCGAAATTGCTTTTGAAATGCCTGCACTATCTCTTGATATTTCTGCAAGCATGGTTCTTTAATACCATACTCCCCCTGGACTTGGTTGACTATAAGTTGAGAGTCACTATAAATAGTAACATCTGCAATAGACAATGCTTTTGACAACCGAAGTCCAGCCATCAGAGCCTCATATTCTGCTTCGTTATTACTTGCTTCGAATGCAAATCTCAAAGCATTGCGAATAATAAATCCCGCTGGACTTTTCAATAGAATTTCAGCTCCTGCTCCATCTTTATTACTTGAACCATCCACATATACCTCCTAAGTAGTTGGTATAATGGGATCTTCAATGGTGGACTCCACTGGTGCAGTAGTTTCCACTACAAAATCGGCTAGTGCCTGAGCTTTGATTGAGGTTCTAGGCTTAAAGCTCACTTGGAACTCGCTGAGTTCAACCGACCATGACACCATCCTTCCAAATAAATCAGGTTTATTAAGAACTTTACTGAGAGAAAAAGTTGTAAATACCTCAATTGGATGAGCCTGGAAATATGGCCTTAGCTTCCTGGCGGCCATCATGAGAGCCAGAGCCTGCTTCTCAATCTCCGAATATCATGTCTCCGCATCTAGCAATACGTGGCTCACATAGTAAATCGGCCACTGTTTTTTGTCTTTCTCACGAACAAGTATTGCACTGACCGCTGAAAGGGACGTCGCTAGATATAGCTGTAATATTTCCCCCTTCTCTGGTCGGGACAAGATCGGTGGTTGTCCCAGTGCTTCTTTTAACTCCTCGAAAGCTTTCTGGCATTCTTCGGTCCATTTCGCTTCCTTGGTGCCCCTCAAATCTTTGAGTGCCTTGAAGAACGGCAAACACTTTTCTCCAGACTTGGAGATGAAACGATTCAAAGCAGCAACTCTCCCCATTAAACACTGCACATCACGAACAGTTTTGGGAGCCTCCATGTCAACCAGAGCCTGTATTTTGGCAGGATTAGCCTCAATTCCTCTCTGTGACACCATGAAGCCCAAAAATTTGCCTGAAGAAACTCCAAAGGCGCACTTTTCTGGATTCAGCTTCATTTGATATTTTCGTAGCACTGAGAATACCTCAGTCAAATCTGCAATATGATTCACTTTTGTAAAGCTCTTCACAAGCATGTCATCAACATAAGCTTCAACATTCTTCCCTATCAAATCTTTGAAAATCTTGTTGACGGCTCTCTGATATGTAGCTCCTGCATTCTTCAGGCCAAATGGCATGACTTTATAATAGTAGCTTTCACGATCAGTCATGAAAGCCGTAAACTTCTCATCCTCCTTATTCATAAGGATCTGATTATACCCTGAGTAGGCATCCATGAAACTTAAAGTTTCATATCCTGCAGTCGCATCTATCAAGAGGTCAATCCAAGGTAATGGATAACAATCTTTAGGGCAAGCCTTGTTGAGATCTGTGTAGTCTGTACACATCCTCCACTTCCCATTCGCCTTTTTTACCATTACCACGTTAGCTAACCAAGTTGGGCATTCAATTGGTTCTATGAAACCAGAATTCTTCAGTTTTTCAACTTCGTCCCGAACAACTTCATACTTTTCAATGGAGAAATTTCTCCTTTTCTGTATCACTGGTTTCACCTTCGGATCTATCCAAAGTTTGTGCTCTGCGACAGCCCGATCGATTCCTGGCATGTCCTCGGCAGACCATGCGAATACGTCATTAATCTGTTGAAGAAATAACTTCAACTCATCTTTGAATTCCTCCAACTGTTCAGACCCGATATAAGTAACCTTTTTCTTATCCTCGGTACACAGTTGGATTTGTTCCAGCTTCTCCACTAGTTCGGGCCTTTGCATTTCTACTTCTTCCCGATCGTCTCGAACTTCTATAGGTAGGGCAGTCACCTTCCTCGGGCCCTCCTTGTCTTTTAAATAGGCAATGTAACATTGCCGAGAGATCCTCTAGTCAGAGGAAACTTGACCAATTCCCATATCAGTCAGGAATTTTATCTTCAGGTGTTTCGTCGAAACAATAGCACCTATCTTGGATAAAGATGGTCGCCCGAGGATAACATTATAAGCTGGTAGTTCCCGAACCACCAAAAAATTGATTCGGACGGTTGTTTCCTTAGGAAAACTTCCAATAGATAAGTCCAACTAGACAGATCCTTCCGCCACCGCAGATGATCCTGCAAAACCATATAGATGCGTGGATGAAGGCTCCATCAAGTCCTCATCCACTTTCAGCTTTTGATACACTTCATAAGAAATTAGGTCGGCTGCAGACCCTATATCAACCAAAACTCTATGCACTTCTCGGCGTGCAATCTCTACCTTGATGACTATGGCATCATCATGGGGTAGACAAACGCCTCTTTCATCCTCCTCACCAAAGGTGATAGAATCTTCACCGTTCGGCTTCTTCCGCTTCTGCGTCTCTCCGGTTCCGACAAATTTGGATTTTGTTTTCAAACTTCGGAGTGATTCGGGCTCTAGTCCTCCGAAAATGGTAAGGATCGGTGACCGAGTAGCTTCAATCACCTCCTTGCCCTTCTTAGACTTCGGAGCCTCCCTTGATCGTTCTGAACTAACCGAACGATCCCTTTGAGGGGCAGCCGAGCGTGGCTCACGTGGCTCCTCCCTTCTTCTGCTAACAAAATTGGACAAGTGTCCCTGAGATATTAATCTCTCAATATCTGCTTTTAGATGACGACAATTATTTGTATAATGACCATAGTCCTTGTGGAATCGGCAATACTTTTCTCAATCCTGCTGCTCTCCAGGCTTCAAAGGAATTTTAGGTGGCCACTTCAAAATATTTTGCCTTTTGATGATATTTAAAATATCAGCCCGAGGAGCATTCAATGGAGTATACTCACTTTTACCGGGAGACCTCTGGTGCCAAGCCTGAGATTTTCCAACCCGATCGCGGACATTCTTCTTTGGCTTCGCTTTCGCTCAGAGCCTTACGTTCCTTAGTGGAAACTTTGTTATCTCCTTGGCGCACATCTAGGATCTCCATGACTTCGGCTCGCTTTCGGCATCTCTGTACCAACTCAGCATAAGTTGCAGGCATATCCTGTAGTAATAACTCCAGGAGTTTCCGGTTAGTGAGTCCAGTGAATAGAGCGTTTTTGGCTACTTGCTCATCCAAATTTTCTATCTCCATCGTTACTTTGTTGAATCTTTTCAGAAACTCTCTGATCGATTCGCTTTTTCCTTGTCTAACAGTAAACAAGGTTTCTTCTGTTTTCTTGACCAGCATTCCACTCTGGAATCGCCCTATGAATTTGCGTGCCAGCTCATCGAAGTTTACGATCCTTCCAGATGGGAGGTTCAAAAACCACTTTTGTGTTGCTCCAGTTAAAGATGAAGCAAAAACCCTGCATAGAATTTCATCAGAATTACCTGAAACTGCCATGGTCTACTGGTAATAGCCAATGTGGGCCGTTGGATCTCTGGAGCCATCGAATGTAGAAAAGGTAGGCAAACGGAAGTTATAGGGAAACTGATATCCCGCAATTGGCTTGGCAAAGGGGGTCTTCCAAATGAATGAGTAAATATCCTCAGTTATCCTTCCCTTAGCCAACTGCCCTAAATTCTGATTGATGTTGGCCAATTCCTGACCAATCTGGGTCGGGTGATCTTCAGCAATATGATCACGACCTCAATTAACACGATCTTCACGAGCTATTCGATCATCACGAACGGCCCGTCCCTCACGAACATTCCGCTCATCGCGAACTTCTCGATCATCACGAACGGTTCTTCTGACAGTTGGTGAGTGAGTTCTCACCCCCGTATCCAACCTTGTATTTGAATCGGTTGTACTTTCATGCGGTCTGTCGAACCGATCGTCTCGCCTAGGTTGATTGTCAATTCTCCTAGGTCCTCGGTCACCTTCACGAAAGTTCTGACCGATATTCCGATCTTCAGTCAATCTTTGATCACGTGGTAATGCCCGCCTCCCTGAATCGCGATCATCAGGTTCTTGTGGTAACACCACTCGTCGGGTGAGCACGCAGAGTGCTTGGCTCACCTCCAAGAGTTGAATCTTCACCTGATTCAATTGATCTTGGAATGTATCTGGAGGATTATGTCCTCCCTGACCACCATCTACCTCAATAGGATGTTGGCTTCCCCGGGAAACGTCTGGATTGTTTACTCCAGGAATTTGAACACCGGAATCGCGCTATGCAGCGGCTGCTACGGCTGCTGCCGATCTAGTCACCATGGCTTTACAAGTCTTTCCCACAGACGGCGCCAAATGATGTGTCCAAAATCTGCTCAGCCCTTAGATCTCCTCGATATGACCTGCAAAACGAAAGCGTCAGATGTGGCCCGACCGCGGGGGTCGGGAGTCCACCTCCGAAGGCTAAGTCAGTTGATGAACTTAATCACAAACGGCTCTGCTAGAAGCACAGAGCTAAGGAATGAAGAACTAGGAAAGGTGATATAGATCGTAAGCCTCTAATAGTTTACGTCTACAAGTCTGTATCTGAATCTGAGTCCCTCACCTCATATGGCAGTGAGGTTTATCTAGAGTGTACCTTCGAATCTCCTTCGTCGGATGCACTTGAGCCTTCTTCGGGTAATCGTTGGATCTTAACAATTAGACCCGTTGAGCGATAGACTTCTACCAGTTTGGTCTAGTAGAGGACTCCTGAGATAACCTCCAGGTTATGCGATGATTATCCCTTCGATAATAATTAGCAGCAGCCGTCAATTTGAGTCTGCAATCATTAGGGTAATTAACCTAATCCATAAGTTGGATTAGGGCGTGCTTGTAGCTGAATAAGTTTTCTTCCTCAGCAAGCCATCTTACGGATCCGGTTCGCTCGGGAGCGAGTCGATTCCTTCCGTCTAGACCGGGGTCGAGGATCAAACCAAGTATGAACCCGATTCGTCATATTTTCTCCATATCAGCTCAGATCAAGTCCAAACATCAAGGGGTTTTGTACACACCTAGAGTGACATACCTAGGAGTTAGAAATGCCTTTGAATCAATATAGAGATCACTCCAAGACCATCAACTAATCCAATCTTCATCAGGGTGCAGTTTCCACCATTGGAACACTGGCATCAACACTCATGGATTCCAATCCAGCCATCAAGTCTTCAACAGAAATGGCCCAAAGATGACTTCTTGCCTTACTTCGGGTCACTGGACCTACAAATAACAAAGTTTCCGGATTAGGGTCAGGGCTGGGTTTCACATTCTCCCTCCCCCCCCTTAAAGAAATTTCTTCCTCGAAATTGAAAGCGTACCTGTGCTTCCAAAGAGGTGAGGAAACTTCTCCTTCATATCTTCTTCCTTCTCCCAAGAAGCTTCTTCCGGGGTATGGTCCTTCCAAAGAATCTTTACCAAAGGGATGGTGCGATTCCGCAATTGCTTGTCTTTCTTATCCAAAATTTCAGTTGGCTCTTCATCATAGGTAAGATCAGCACTAAGTCCTTCAGGTGCTTGCTGTAAGACATGTTCCAGATTTTCAATATATTTTCGGAGCATCGAAACGTGGAACACATTATGCACAGCAGCAATAGCCGGAGGTAATGCCAATCGATAAGCAACGGGTCCAACCTTTTCCAAAATCTCAAAAGGTCCAATGAAACGAGGGCTAAGCTTTCCTTTAACATTAAATCTCATCACACCCTTCATTGGTGAAACCTTCAAGAAAACTTTCTCTCCAACTTGAAATTCCAGATCAGTCCTTCTCTTGTCAGCATAGGATTTCTGTCTTAACTGAGCAGACTTAATCCTTTCTCTTATCATATCCACCATTGCACTTGTAGCTTCAATCATCTCAGGACCTAAGACTTTTCTTTCACCCGTCTCAGTCCAATACAATGGTGTTCTACAAGTGCTACCATACAAAGCCTTAAACGGAGCCATGCCTATCGTTGCTTGATAACTGTTATTATAGGCAAACTCAACCAAAGCTAAGTTTTCATCCCAATTTCCACCCATATCCACCACGCAAGATCTGAGCATGTCTTCAAAGTCTGAATTGTCCGCTCAGATTGTCCATCTGACTGTGGATGATGAGCTGTACTCAAGTTCAATTTGTTTCCCAAGGCCTTCTGCAAACTGTTTCAAAACCTTGAGGTGAACCTAGGATCACAATCGGACACAATACTCATTGGTACACCATGTAGACGAACCACATTATCCACATAAAGTCTAGCTAGCATATCCAAAGTATGAGTGATCTTCATAGGAATGAAATGGGCTGATTTTGTCAACCTATCAACAATCACCCACACAGTGTCATTGCCTTTACTTGTCCGAGGCAAGCTAGTCACGAAGTCCATAGAGATATCTTCCCACTTCCAACTAGGAACAGGAAGGGGCTGAAGCAATCCAGATGGAGGTTGATGAACGGCTTTCACACGCTGGTAAGTCTCACACTTGGCAACAAAGTCATCAACATCGGCCTTCAAACCAATCCACCAAAAATGTTCCTTCAAGTCCTTGTACATCTTGGTGCTTCCAGGGTGTACTGTAAAGATTGATTGGTGTGCTTCCTTCAATATTTCCTTCTTAAGATCTTCATTTGCTGGCACACACAATCTACCTCTAAACAATAAAGCACCATCCAAAGATATACCAAAGTCGGGATCCGACTCAGGATTCGAAGAAATCTTCTCAACTTTGTCCTTAAGTTCTAGATCAGAACTCTGCAAAGCAACAATCTTATCTCTAAGACCAGACCTTGCCGTCATAGCAGAAAGAACAACAGCAGAATTCTCAGGAACAACTTCCAAATCAAAACTCTTAATAGAAGACAACAAGGGTAGACTCAAAGCATTCAAATCCAAAGCCTTCTTCTGAATCTTCCTACTAAGAGCATCAGCAACAACGTTTGCCTTACCAGGGTGATACTGAATATCACAATCATAATCAGAGACTAGTTCCAACCATCTTCTTTGCCTCATGTTTAACTCTTTCTGGGTAAAGAAGTATTTCAAACTCTTATGATCCGTGAATATGGCAATTTTCTCACCATAGAGGTAATGTCTCCAAATCTTCAAAGCAAAAACAACAGCGGCAAGCTCTAAATCATGAGTGTGGTAGTTCCGCTCATAATCCTTCAATTGCCGAGAGGCATAGGCTACAACCTTACCGTGCTGCATCAGTACACAACCCAAACCAATCTTCGACGCATCAGTATAGACTGTCATACCACCAGAACTATCAGGTATAGTCAAAACCGGGGCACTTGTCAGTCTATCCTTCAATTCTTGGAAATTCTTCTCACAAGTGTCAGACCAAACAAACTTCTCTTCTTTCCAGGTTAACTTAGTCATAGGAGCAGCTAACCAAGAAAAGTTCTCAATAAACCTTCTATAGTAACCTGCCAGACCAAGGAAACTTCTTATTTCCGTTACAGTCTTCGGTCTTTCCCAATCAGCAACTGCTTGGACTTTTTCAGGATCAACACGAATACCTTCAGCAGAAACCACATGGCCGAGGAATACTACACTCTTGAGGTAGAAATCACACTTGCTAAACTTAGCATAAAGTTTCTTTTCTCGTAATCTTTGCAAAGTGAAATCTAGATACCTTTCATGCTCTTCTTCACTTTTCGAATAAATCAGAATATCATCAATGAAGACAATCACAAACTTATCGAGCACATCATGAAAGACTCGGTTCAATAGGTCCATGAACACAGCAGGAGCATTAGTCAATCCAAAAGGCATGACTCAGAATTCATAATGACCGTACCTTGTTCGAAAAGCTGTCTTGAAGATATCACTTGACTTCACTTTCAACTGGTGATATCCAGACCTTAAGTCAATCTTTGAGAACACAGCTGCACCCTTCAATTGATCAAAGAGATCGTCAATCTGGGGCAGCAGGTATCTATTCTTGATAGTCAGCTTATTCAACTCATGGTAATCAATGCACAGACGCATACTACCATCCTTCT
This sequence comes from Hakea prostrata, assembly GCF_041222555.1. Taxonomy (NCBI): domain Eukaryota; kingdom Viridiplantae; phylum Streptophyta; class Magnoliopsida; order Proteales; family Proteaceae; genus Hakea; species Hakea prostrata. The sequence goes on from NW_028291150.1 coordinate 262,094, forward strand.
TCTTGACGAACAAGACCAGAGCTCCCCAAGGAGACACACTAGGTTGTATGAAACCTCTTTCAATGAGCTCATTTAACTGGTTTTGCAACTCTTTTAACTCAGTAGGAGCCATCCTATATGGAGCCTTAGATATCGGAGCGGCACCAGGGACGAGATCAATAGAAAACTCAACATCCCTATCTGGAGGCACTTCAGATAGATCATCAGGGAAGACATCAACAAAGTCACAGACAACCTTGACTTCGTCAACTCTTTTCTCCACTTTGCTCTTGCCTTTAGAAGAAGCATCATCTACTATGGTATAGATTTGCATCAGTGCGAACAATATCTTTTTACAAACCCTTCTTTTCTCACCTTGAAATCCAAAAACTAAACCTACGCAAGTATGGAACTGAATCTTTCTCGAGGAGCAAAGAAATACAGCTTTGTGGGCTGTTAACCTGTCAATTTCCAAAATAACATCGAAGTCTTTCATATCAAGAAGTACCAAATTGGCTTCCAAGTTCATCTTACCAACCAACACAGGACATTTAACTAATCCTTTATCTAGTTTCACAATAGGACCAGTAGGTGTACTAATCAATAAACAACTAGACAATCTCTCAGGGATTAGGTCAGTCTTCTTAATGAATGCAGATGATATGAACGAATGAGATGCACTCGTATCAAATAAAACAAATGCAGGAAAAGAAGCGACTGACAATGTACCTGTGATCACATCATGGCTTCCATCTTGCTCAAGTACTAGAGATCTCGAACACTCTACCGGAGGGAGGAGCAGGAGCACTCTTCACCACTGGGGTAGGCTACTGGACAGGCTTCTTCGGACATTCGCGAGCAAAATGACCGGACTGCTTAGAGTAGAAGCAAACAGGATTGCTCGGTCCTATAGAAGTAGCTGCAACAGGAGGCTTCTGAACAAAAGGCTTAGGATTCGAATTCACTGGCCTAGCACTTGCATTCACTGGTGGTCGATTCCCGCCATACTGAAACTGATCAGGCTGTCGAAAACCAGGGCTTTGACCTATACTCCTAGGCTGAAAAGCAGGAGTGGGATAGGGTGTAAGTCTCACAAAGCGCCGATCATTTCGATCCACCAAACCAGGGTTTCTAGACTGCCAAGGCCTTTGCACGCGAGCATTCTCCTTTTCATTTTCTTCCAACTTCTTCGAGTTCTGCACTACTTGGGCATAGTTCACTATAGGCTGGACAATGAGATAGCCTTTAATGGCAGGGCACAATCCCTTAAAGAACTTCTTCACCTTAGCAATATCAGGCTTTAGAGAATCAGGAGCAAAGAAATGAAGTTCCTCAAACTTCTGTTGGTACTCTAACACAAACAAGGATCCTTGTGCGAGAACCATGAACTCAAATTCCTTCGCATCCTCCACCGCCTCAAGGAAATAATTCATGCAAAAAGCCTCTTTGAACAAATCCCAAGTTACAACACCTGCATGCAAACCTTCCAAAACAGGCCGAGTGGAAGTCCACCAAGCATCGGCTTCATGCCGCAACTTGCTCAAGCAAACAAAATCTTTTGAGCTTCGGAGCATTGCAGATGACGAAAAGCCTTTTCCAACTCATGAATCCACTTGTTAGGGAACAAGAGATCCTTGGTAACACCAGTAAAGCTGGGCACTTGCATCTTCAGAAAACTCTCCATCAGGCGAGTATAAGGAGTTCCAGCAAGGCCACCCGCATTCAAAACTGCTGCATGAGGATTCACATTAACACCAGCACGAGTCTCATTATGCAGTGTCATGAAACCCGTCAACATCTGATTAAACTGGGCTGCTTGCTGTTGCATCATATTGCCCATGATGTTGGCAATATCATGAAAGCTTCCGAATTCGGGGCACCTGGTATATCATGGGTACCTTGGTCACCAGTCTGCTGATCATGACCACCTTCAGGTATCTCACCACGACCACTGGATTCGCCACGCCCACTTCTCAGAGTAACCATTCTGCAAGAACCGGAAACGTCAAAATACCAAATTTCGAAGTTTCAATATAATCAACATGTCCTAATGATTTGAAAATTTTAAATCATGCTCAAATACATCCATTTAGTCATCCAACAACAATTCATAGGACAAAAATCACATTTTCCAACATTTCAACCAAAAAAGGAGTTACTGGGTCCATTGGTCGGTTGATTGGTCGATTGACCCAATCGACCAATGAGTCGACCAATGCTCACAGAATACGAAAACTCGCATTATAAGCTTCATTTTCACATCCAAACTTCATTTTAACTTCTTCCACAAGTGAGTGAGCTCTGGGGAAACATCTTCTAAGGTTCTTCCAAGCATTCTTGGGTGATTCAAGTGTTTCAACAACAACACCACAACTCACATTCATCAAACACAAGGTAAAACTAACATTTTCTCTTTCACTTTCATCTTCTCATGCTTGCATTTCAATCAAATCCATGTTTTACTTGTATCCATTGTTAGAAATCATGTTTAGGAATACTTAGAAACATATTCCCTAGGTTTTAAACACAATGCCATGCATAGACAACAAGTTCTAACACCTTCTTGCACTTCTCGCAAGGTTTTCGTACCGAAATCGTTAACTTTAGAAAAATTTCGTTTTCTCACAAACCGCTAGGAGTTTTTGCATGAAATTAATTGCTACATGCTCAAAATGATAATGTAGATATGTCCATATAAATTGATTTAACCAATTTCAACTTTTCAAAAATCCAATTTTGACCTAGAATGCAAAATCCCCAAATTCCTTCTTGCTGAATTTTTTGCTTTAGATCAAGTTTTCGATCGAATTTCATCAAATAAATTTCATAGACATGCAATTCCAAGTATCTTCAAATCAAATTTCCCCCAAATTTGAAATTTTCTGAAAAATTACGAAAATACCCTTTTGGCTTAAATCTTGAAATAGTACTTAACCAACAATGTCGTTGTCTCTTCCATAGATATTCACTATACCGAGAGGAGTACGCGGACGAGGTAGAGGTCGCATGGTAGGGGCACTCAAAGGTAGAGGTCAGGTTCCTTCAGAGCCTAGACAGTTTGTCCGGAGGCCAAAGTGCTTCGATACTCCGCAGGCCGAGTTCCTATATGAGGCCTACTTCAGCTACTGCCAGATCGAGCTTGTGAAACCCGGCCCTAACCTTAACCCGGATACTCTTTGATTGTAGGTCCGAAGACCCGAAGTAGAAGTGAAAGTCAACTATGGGCCATATTGGTAGATGATATAGTGTTCGACTCCGAACCTTTGGAGATTGAAGATAATGCCCCATACTTGAAGTTAGTGTTGGATATAGAGAAGACATTGCACCTTGATGAAGAGAAGAGTAGTTGATGACCTTAGAGCTTGGTGGGATATGATTTAAAGCCATTTTTCCATGCTAGGTATGTTATAGAATATGTGTTTAAAGTTTCATTTGATTCCGAGTAGTGGAAGACCCTCAAATCCCTATTTTTGGCTTTGCTGTCAGCCTGGGTCGAGTGCTTGGGTCGAGTGCTCAATGCTACCCACCCAATCGACCCAGTGTTGTTGAACTCGAACAGAATCTTCTGTTTTGAGAATCTTGCTATATATACCCCATGACTTCGTGATTTTAGTATCCCTAGCCTCCGTAACACCTAGAGAACAAAGGGAAACCATCTCCAAGCCTCCAAGAGTGAAGAAGAAGACCTAATCTTGCAACCTTGCTAACTCTCTCTCTTGTTCTTCAATTAAAGGTTAGTAATCTATCTTTTATGTTAATGATTTATTCTTTCTATGATCACTCTCATCTCTGAACTGAGATTATGATGAAGATGCTGCAACCATGTAGTCATATCTTTACAATCTCTTTTCATTCTCTTGTACTATAATCATCTCATTCATTCTTAACATGATTCTTATGATTTCTTCTTAAACTATGATAATATTTCCTATTTTGATTCATTCTAGCATTATAGATGCTTCTCTATGATTATTCATACCTCTGATCTACTGTGTTCTTGTACTAGAATGAGATCTAATCATCTCTAGTTCATCTCTTTCATTCATAGCATGTTTCCAATGAAAACTATGATTTTTACCAAAATAGAAACTATGGTTCTAAATTAGGAAGTAATGTTTTAATGGTGGTTTGATGTCTAAATTATGCTTTCTAGGCTTAGACTACTGTGTTAGACAATCCCTCCAAGTTTCGTCGCATTCCGATTTGTGTAGCATAGGTTTCGGACCAAGATTCCCTTTTTATTTTCGGATTTGCCCTTGGGCAGACTGCCTGGGTCGACTGCCAATGCTACCCAGCCAATCAACCCGCAACAGCAGAATCTGTTTTCTTCGTCCGATTTGATTCGAATCATGCTTATTCTTTTAGGACTACTTCCTAATGATTGTGTGATGCTATTTTAGGGATTATTTGCTAACTCTGGATTCATCCTCTTGTTCGTCCGGAATATTCTCGGATCTATTTAAGGTAAGGAAGTTGTTACCATAACATAGATTTGCATAGATTTAGTTTCTAATTTGGGAACTACTTAGATTTGCTACTGTTATGTTAGTTTCTATTATGATATGAATGCTGCAAGTACATTAGGATCTTATTTCCTTATTTACTTTATGTACTTGAATATGTATGAATACTTACTCATGTATGTTTCCTTATTTATTTAATCTTGTCTTATTATACTCTTCATATGATGTGATATTTGTCGTGGATGATATGACTGAATTATGATTGTGATTGCTTAGGTATGATTTGGGATTGGGGAATGTCCTTTTGACATTTCTGTCCTTGGACCTCGTTGGGAGTAGTATGGGATATTTCCAATGTTGCCCTTTGACGCTTTCCCAAATTATTGGTTTTCATACCTAGGACTTATCTAGCAGTGTTTGGCTAGGTTATACCCCTGTTATATCAGACCCGAATCGGAAGGGTATTGAGACCGAACGACCCGTGGTAGCAATGGGGATTCATGGGTGCTCAAGACCGGTGAGTTATATCCGTGAGGGGACATGAATCACATTGTGGGGACCATTTGTGGGTTGAGTTGCATATGGATAGACTTGGGCTCATGGGCGTTCAAGACTGGTAACCAACCCGTGAGAGGACATGAGAGCTTCCCGTTTACTATATGTGGATGACCTATAGGGTTGATGAGTCCGTATTTGAGAGAGTCGGATACGCTGACTCTAGTGTGAAGGATACCGGAAAGGATCCCGAGAGGGAAGGAATGGACGTATCTGGATCTGAGTTGATATGACTAAGTAGAAGACTTGCATTGGGCTAGGCTTTACCTTGACATGCGCCAATACTTAGACCAAACAGTGATGTGAGAGAGAGGTGACTTAACCCCTAACCATGGATTGTCCGAGATGGATGAAGGACCCACTACCAACCGGCATTGTGTGATGAGACCTACCCAAAGAAGTATGGTGCTATGACTTAAAGCATGTCTACCTATAGAGACCAGCATACATAGAGTTAGACTCATACATACATTGTTGCCTCATATCATATTATCTTATGCTTTGTTTGTGATACTATGTTATTTATGCTATTATGGAATAACTTGCCTTGCTGAGTTTCTTTGAAACTCATTCCTTTTTGTACAATACCTTTTGTTAGACTATTCTACAGGTTTTGATGGCTATGAAGCGCAATATGAGGAAGCGCAAGATGAAGAAGCGTACCATACGCAAAGTGCTGGCGACTACGAAGATTACTGTGAGGATCCCTCGAGTGGTCTCTCTTGTTACCAGGATTAGCCCTACTGTGGAGTGGGAGCTTTTGAGCATCATCGATGAAGTCTATGTCTATGAGGACATCCTTTATAAAGTAGAAAAGACTCTAGTTTAGATTATATCTTTCTTTCTTGTCTTTAGAATCGATTGTAATCCCATTTGATTTTCGAACTACATTCCGCTGTACTCGTGGAGTGAGATTCCGCCTCACTCTACTTTTGACTTATATATCTATTGGTATCTTTTCCGCACTCTGATGAATATCTCTTTACTTTACCTTGATTCATTGAATAATATTGTTAACATTGATTTAGTCTTGTTCTTGATTATATTGTTGTGAATGTGGGAGGTTGATTTCTCTAACTACTGGATCTTGTGGACTGTGGATCACACACTCGGGTATGCCAGATAGGGTACCGGCTGGGTGGATGTGACACAGCTAGGACGTCTATTACATTTTCGCCAGCTCCGAGTCTTAAGGATACAGCAGAGGTTCGACACCTTGCAGTGGACTCTTCTCTTCACAGAGGATCTGCCTGTATATCCTGAGCTAGTGAGGTTGTTCTTCAGCAACCTTACATGCACCGAGGAGGCTAGAGGTCCAGGGCATCCACTTAGACTTGTCCTCAAGAGCAGGGTCTTCCATACTCAGATTCGCTTTTCCACCAGATCACTAGCTGAGATCTTGCGGGTCCCTCACTACCCAGATTAGTGCGTATGGATACCTACAGGAGCAGATATAGATAGCTACTTGATGCCATACGAGTTACGCGAGATATGCAACACACTGTGGGACAGCCGTCGGTGCTTCACTCCTAGGAACAGCGGACAGATGACAGATGACACATTCTGCACGAGTTATCAGTCGCATCGTCGGTCGAAACATCATACCGAAGGCAGGACATCACCATCGGGTCACAGTGATGGAGGCCATAGTCATTTACCGTATCTACATGGGCTTCGAGATCGACCTTTCCTACATCATACAGCAAGTCATGCTGGATATTGTTCTACGGCCTAGCATGCGGAATCTTTGCTATGGAAGGTTACTGACTTTGATCTTCAGGCATTTCGGGGTCAGTTTCGAGGATACACCAGTGGACACTGGTCCACGAGGATACGTCATGGGGACTAGGATGGTATGTCAGATGGAGCTGACACAAACAGTGAGATCTCCTGGTCCAGAGGGTGAGGAGGATGATGAAACAGAGGATGAGCAGGAGTCAGAGGATGGTGGAGAGGATATCGGTCCTGACAGTGAGGATGATCAGGCCGGAGATGATACTGAGATGCACGAGACTGTGCCGGAGCGTCACGATTTCCCTTCCTCGCACTTCGAGACAGATGGTCCTTCTCATGCGGTTCCAGAGACTTCGGATCTCAGTGCACAGATGAGATCGATGACTTCCATGCTGGAGAGGATGGAGGTCAGACAGGAGCAGTTGTATGAGAGGATGGAGTCACGACAGGATAGGATAGAGTATCAGGTGACTCAGCTTTCAGAGGAGTTCCGAGCTTACAGAGATCAAAGGAGATCACCTAGATAGACTATACTAGGATTTTCATTTATGCTTTTCAGATGTAATCGTTGTAAAACTTTTCTTAAAGTTAATGAAGTTCTCTTTGTTTCACTTTATTATTGTGTATTATGCACTTTTCTTTTATTGCATTAAGTGACAATTGTTTAAGCATAATTATTGTGCATTATTCAGAAATATTCAGTTATGCTTCATTAATAGTTTCTAGTCCAAGTGTTCTATTATTCACTTCTAAGAGTAGATGAGTCACTTCTGGATCTATGACTCAGGAATGTTCTCATTCTTGTTTTCGTGGTTAGGATTTCCTTGAACTTTGGGCTCTGATACCAATCTGTCACATCCTCCCAGCCGGTACCCTAACTGGCATACCCGAGAGTGTGATCCATAGCCCCAAAGATCAGGTATCAAGGAAATCATCCTCCCACATATACAATAACATAATCATAAACAGGAAATAATCAAGGTTTAATATTATAAACAAAGGTTCAAAACAATAATGAATAATCAGTATAATCAGAGTGCGGAAAAGATACTAGATATCCAAAGATATCAAAAGGAGTAAAGTGAGGTGGAAACTCACTCCACCAATATAGCGGAACGCAGTATGAAAGTCAAAAAGGAAATACAACTGAAACAAATGTATTAAGAAATAAACTAAGATCAAGCGTCTTCTAGTCTATAGATAACGTCTTCATAAGTATGGACTTCGTCAATCCAACGAATCTGTTCTAACTCTATGCTGCCTTCAGACGTAGTACGCAGCTTGATCCGCCGGGGGATCATCAGAGTAATCTTGATCGTCGCCAGCACCTTGCGTGTAATACGCTTCATCGGCTTGCGCTTCACTGTACTGCTCGTCATAATAATCTGTACCTGCAGGATAATCTAAACAAAGAATATACAAAAAGGAATGAGTTTCGAAGAAACTCAGTAAGGTAGTTAATCCATAACATCATAGATAACATGTGGCAAAACATAACATGATGCAATGCAGTATGAAATAGATAAAGTATGAGTGCATCTAAACTCTATGTATGCTAGTCTCTATGGTAGACATGCTTTAAGTCATAGCACCGTACTTCTTTGGGTAGGTCATGCATACGGCTCCTATTGGTAGTGGGTCCGGGCATCCCTCTCGGACAAACCATGGTAGGGGGTTAAGTCAACACACTCTCTCACAACCATTTGGCATAAGTACCGGCGCATGTCAGGGAAAAGCCTAGCCCAATGCAAGTCATCTAGTCAGTTACATCAAGTTAGGTCCAGATACTTCCATTCCTCCCCTCTCGGGATCCTTTTTGGTATCCTTCACACTAGAGTCACGGATATTACTCACCGGACTCATCAACCCTATTGGTTATCCACATATGGTAAACGGGAAGCTCTCATGTCCTCTCACGGATATAACTCACCGGTCTCGAGCGCCCATGAGCCCAAGTCTAGTCAAATGCAACCCTCCAATAAATGGCCCCCACAATGTGATTCCCGTCCTCTCACGGATATAACTCACCAGTCTTGAGCGCCCGTGAATCCCCATTGCTGCCACAGGTCGTTCAGTCTCAATACCCTTCCGAATCGGGTCTGATAAAACAGGGGTACAACCTAACCAAACACTGCTAGAAAGCCCTAGGTATGAGAACCAATGATTTGGGAAAGTGTCGATAGGAAACCCCGGAAACATCCCATACTATTTCGATAATGTCCAAGGACAGAAGTGTCAAAAGGACACCTCCAAATCCCAAACCAAACTTAATCAAACACAGTCTCAGATCAATCATGACATATACAATCAATAACTCATTATATAAAAGAGAATGTAAAGTCATGATCAAATCATTAAACAATATAGTAATAAGCAATCTCACATAAGTCTAAGTAATAAAAGAAACATGATAAAGAGCTACTGTTCTCACAGTAGTACATCAAAATATAAAGTGTACAAACAGTAAACAACTCATAGTTTCGTAAAGTAGAAACCAGAGAGTATGCAATCTATGTTGTTAAGGAGATAACTGTCCTTACCTTCTAACTTGGATAGGAACTTAAAGAATCAAGTATGATCTTGACTAAACCTGAGAAGAAAGTCCTAAACAAGTGCATACAACATGTTAGGAAAGATGCATAAAGGAAAAGATCATAAATCAATCGAAACAGACCAAGAATGAGGTTGCTGCACTCATTGGTCGATTGATTGGTCTGCTGGACCAGTCGACCAATGAGTCGACCAATGGAGATAGTGGCCTACAAGAATCCGAATTTTGAGAATCAAGAACCGAATTTGATGGTTCAAAAGGGTACAAATCAGAGGGAAATTATCATGGTAGTATTCTAGGGTATAGAGGATATCAATTCATAAATCAAATCAAGTTCCCAAGTTGTAACCTAGGAACAAAAAGGTTAACCTACTAGGTTAAACATAGATTATGAGGGAAAAATATTATAATCGAAGATAAAAGAACTAGGATATGAAGATTACAGATATAGTAAGGAAAACACATTGATTGGGTTACCATGATCAAACTAGGGGTTCTTGGTTTGATCCAAGAAAATTAGGGTTTCACCCTTTTTGGTTCCCCCCGGAAAAAGTTGAGAGCTCTGGATGAGAGAAGATAAATTGTTAACTATCAAAACAGGAAAATATAGATGATTAAGTTTAGGTTAACACAATGTCACCCAAGAGGTTTCCCTTCACAAGGGAGGTTACCAAAAGTTCTCCAGATGATCACACAGGTTAGGGTTTCAAAGGATTAGGGTTAGGGTTTCGAAGATTCCACTGGCTGAGGTTAAGATCATGATGATGATCATGGATCTTAAAGAACATGATGAGATCATGGAATAGATGGTTGCAAGAGTGCATCATCTTCTTCCTGATCTCAACAAAGAACAAAATTAAAGAAAGAAAATCAGAGATAGAAGAAAGAGTGAGTGAAATCATACCTTTGCTATAGGAGGATGAAGAATTCTTCAAGTCTTTGTGAGAGATCACCAAAGAATGCAATGGAATGGATTAGATTAGGGTTCTAACTCGTTCTAGAGGCTTAGGAGGCAGATGAGGCGGAGTATTCCCAAGATTAGACTTAAATAGAAGAGACAGGACCAAATTGGTAAATTCATAACCAATTGGTCAATTGGTCCAATCGCCAATGAGTCGACCAATCAAGACAGCAACTTCAAAATGTGGATTTGAAGGCTCAGATCAAGTCCAAACATCAAGGGGTTTTGTACACACCTAGAGTGACATACCTAAGAGTTAGAAATGCCTTTGAATCAATACAAAGACCACTCCAAGACCATCAACTAATCCAATCTTCATCAGGGTGCAGTTTCCACCATTGGAACACTGGCATCAACACTCATGGATTCCAATCCAGCCATCAAGTCTTCAACAGAAATGGCCCAAAGATGACTTCTTGCCTTACTTCGGGTCACTGGACCTACAAATAACAAAGTTTCTGGATTAGGGTCAGGGCTGGGTTTCACATTCACTCCATGCATATACAGGAACTATTTCTCACCAAATTCCCAATGTTGCCGAACTTTGAAGAATTGTTTCATAAGAAGAGAAATCTGATCCCAAGCTCGCCAAATCTACCAAGAAAAGAAAGCATACAGCCCTCCGTTCATCCAAGAAAAATTCTATTGAGAAGGAATCTTCTCTTGGTCAAGAAAAAGTTGACCAGGCACCAAAAGATTCTGGTTAGAGAAAAACTGTTGTTGAAGAAAATCCTGATGTACAGCTTATTAAAATTGTTGCCAGTGATACTCATGTTGCCAAGAAAAGAACTTCCAACACTTTGAGATGTAGACTACGGTCTACAGGTCCAGCCTCTGGTCAGGGGTTATCTAGCTCCAAGAAAAGGAAAAAGAAAGAACCTGATTCTGCTCCCACTGAAGCCCCCATTGAAAAAAGTAATCCTCAAGAAGAAGCCCCCACAGCCACTGATGACATTGTTGAAGAAGCCACAAAACATACACTTCCCCCTGCATCAGCCGAATTACCCCATGACGCTTCAATTCTCCCAAAAGAGATGGTTGAGAATGAAGGTCAAGGTAAGGAAATTCTTGATTACTCTTTTGATCATCTGAAGAAAATTGCTAAAGATATACTCGCTAATGTTGCAGGTGAAATTATTGAACAGATTGTTGATCAATTATTTGATGTGAATGTTGATGTGCCCAATCCTCCTTTGGAAATTGTTGCTAAAGAAAATATGTCTGAAAGTATTCCTCAAGAATGAAAATATTTCGTGAATGATCCCCTTGTTTTTGCTTTGCCTTTACCAAATCCTGTTGTGAATGATGTCATTCCAGACATTAACATAGCTCCTGCTCCTGAAGAAAATGTCCAGAACATCCACCTAAAGAAGTCTTTGAAGTTGTCCCCCAAGAAATTAATGTTGCTCCCCAAGAAGTTAATGTGCTAGCTGATCCCCAAATTGGTCTTGAGGACCAAGAAAACATTGCAGCTGAAAACTTTGATATGCAAGTTGATCCAAATGATGCAGCTGCAAGTGTGGGTCCTCATAATATGATTGAGGTCGACAATCTCCAACCAATTCCTGATCAGCCAGATGATACTCAGAGTGTTGCTGACTCAGGAAATCTCTTTAACCCTGGATGGCTTTTGAAAGAGAACCATACAGCTAGCCACAATTGGGAGGTTGCTAGAGAATGGGGAACAAAGGGCAAGATTCCTCGTGATAAGAAAGAAACAGCCCGTATGTCTGACCTAGATCTTTACTCACATGGATGGGGGTAAGGAACAAATTTCTATCTTTCTTATTAAAACTAGCTTACTATTGATTTCATTTACTTACTCTATTTGGTCTTTATTGATTAACCTACAGATGTTTTGGAGCTGCTTTCAATGCTTTTTCTGAAGTACTAGAAAGAGAAAAAGTTTTGTCTCAGGAAAATGACAGACTGATTAAAAGAAATTTTGAACTGGTAAATGAGGTACAAGAACTCATAAAAAGTTTGAACTCTTCGAAAGAAAATTGACCAGCTGCTGAATTCAGAGAGATAGATTTGATCAATGACATAGATGATTTACAAACTGACTACCAACTTTGCTCTGATTTATGCACTAACTTGCAGGAAGAGGCTTCTATGTTAAGGAGTGTTGTTTTGAAACACAAAGATGAGCTTCTTCAGCTCGAAATGTTAAAGAATGATGCCCTGGAAAGGGCCAAACTTGCTACTGTTAAGAGAGAAGATCTCAAAGAAAAATTAGCCAGAGCCTTTGCCTGGTCAAAAGATGTTGAGAGAGAGAAAAATGAATTCCTAGAAAAGTTTGAAAGGACTAAGAAATTGAATGCAGACTTGGAGTTGGCTCATGAATACCATCATAAAGCCTTTAACTCAATTTTGCAGGAAAAATCTGTTTTGGAATATCAAAATGAATAGTTTGGGATCGAGACTTCACGAGGTTGCTGCAGAAAGAGATAATCTGAGGGTTTCTTTAAGTTTGATTTCTCAGGAAAAAGAAAATCTAGATGCTCTTTTGGATGAGACTCTGAAAGACAAAACCTCTATGCTTGAAGATATGCAGTAAGAAAGAAAACAATTTGAGCTTGAAAAGAAAAGAATACATGATGAACATCAAGTTATTCTCAGCTCAGCTACCTCATCAATGGAGGAAGCAGGAGATAATCCAGCTTTCCTCGGATTTTGCAAGAATATGGTAAAGGACTGTTCTTACCAAATCTTTTATGAAATCCTCAAGATTCACCCCAATATGGATTTCAAGCTGCTGCCTCCAGAGTTTCTCCCATCTAGAAAGTTTTTTATCTTAGGAATTTAAAGCATCCGAATTCAAGTAGTTCTTCGGAAGATGACAATGATGATGACAATGATGACTCTTCCAGTTCTAACAACAGTTACTCTTCCAGTGATAAGAATGATGATGATGATTCACCTCCCAAAGGTGATAAAAATGCTGCTACAAATGATAACCCACCTGCAAATCCAAATATTTAAGACAACATTTTCCTTTGTTTTTCAACTTACCTTTTTGTCAACCTTTTAATATATGGTCTCTGGCTTTGTCAATCTCTTTTATATCAATAGGATTTCCTTTTCTTTTCTTTTCTTTTGCTCCTTGTGGTTTTGATAAAATAATATTTTGAAGAGAACCTTTGCAATGTTGACCACGGATATAAAATGATAACCATCCTCAATTTGTTGCACATCTGATCAGATACCGCACTTCTGACCATCTACTATATCTTTGATTAGTTGCTGATGAAGTATGCCTAAGGAAAATATGGCTGATGAAACTTTTATAACTGATCAAATATCCTTAGAGAAAAATAGCTGATGAAGCTTTTGCGTCTTTGATTAAAATCTTCCATATAACCTGTTTTGTAAGAATTTTTCTTGATCAACTCTTCGCCCCTCGATCGAAAGGCTACCTCGGAAGGCTGGCTACTTGAGCCTGACTTTGGAAAGTTGGGATCATCCTCGAAAGGAATAATCCATGATTAAGCTAGCATGACCAAGCCTCAGAAGGCTGGCTACTTGAGCCTAACTTACGAAAAGTCGGGACCACCCTCGGAAGGAATGATCCGTGATCAGCTTCGAAAAGCATGACCAGGCCTCGGAAGGCTAGCTACTTGAGCCTGACTTACGAAAAGTAGGGACAACACTTGGAAGGAATGATCCGTGATCAGCTTCGGAAAGCATGACCAGGCCTCGGAAGGCTAGCTACTTGAGCCTGACTTACGAAAAGTCGGGACCACCCTCGGAAGGAATGATCCGTGATCAACTAGCATAATCAGGCCTCAAAAGGCTAGCTTACTAGAGCTCGAATTCGGAAAGTCGGGATCACCCTTGGAAGGAATGACCCTAGATCAGCGTTGGAAAGCATGATCAGACCTCAGAAGGCTACCTCGGAAGGCTGGCTTACTAGAGCCTGACTTCAGAAAGTCGGGATCACCCTCGGAAGGAATGACCCTGGATCAGCGGTGGAAAGCATGATCAGAAGACTAGTTCGACGAAAAAGACCTTTTGCGCAAATTGAAGAAGAATCTTTTGATGACAATGGTTGATAAAATAATTTCTTCAAGAATACCAAAAAATTCTGCTTCCTTTCTATTGATAATATTTCTTGAGGTGAATTACATTCCATGGTCGCCTCAAACAGCTCCCATAAGCATCCTTAAGCCAATATGTATTTTTGCTCACAGTTTTTGTTACCACATATGGTCCTTCCCGGTTGCGAGAAAGCTTTCCACAGTTCCTCAAATTTGATGCTGATTTCTTTCTCAAGACCAAATCCCCCACCTTAAAGATTTACGTCTAACACAAGCGTTATAGTACGTCGTTGTTCTCCTCTGGTACTCTATATTTCAATATAGAGCTCTCTCCCTGACTTCATCCAAAAACTCAAGACTTACCCTCAATCCTTCTTCGTTAGTCATCGGATCGAACCTCTTTGATATGTCTGTCCAACCATAACCTCCATTGGAGCCAATACCTCGGACCCATATGCCAGCTTAAAGGGTGTTTCTCCCGTTGGTGTTCTGACTGTAGTCCTATACGCCCATAGCACATGAGGTAACTCATAGATCCACAGGCTGTTTGCCTCATCCAATCTCCTCTTAATTCCTTGTAAAAGTGTTCTGTTAGTTACCTCAATTTGACCATTGCATTGAGGATATGCTATAGAGGAGTTCTTGCATTCGATGTGATAATCTGCACAGAATTCCTTGAATCTTTCATGGTCAAATTGAGTTCCACAATCCGTCAATAAGACCTTTGGCAGACCATATCTGAAGATGACCTTGTTTCTAAAAAACTTCTCAATTTGATTTGTGGTGGTTGTGGCTAAGGCTTCTGCCTCCACCCATTTTGTGAAATAATCAATTGTAGCTACCACAAATTTTTTCCCTCCAGTCGTAACAAGAAATGGACCAAGTAGATCCATCCCCCTCATTGCAAATGGAATGGGATTGAGAATTTATGTCAGTTGCTCCCCCGGTTGGTTCTGAATTGGAGCATGAATTTGGCACTGATGACATCTTCTTACATATTCAATTGCTTCAATTTGCATGCGTGGCCAATAGAATCCTTGCCTTAAAATTTCATAAGCCAAAGCTTTCTCGCCCAGATGACTTCCACAGATTCCTTCATGGACCTCTGCTAGAGCATATTGTGCATCAGATGGTCCACAACATTTCAAAAGTGGTCCTGAAACTGTTCTTTTATATTACAGTTTATTCTTTAGAATAAACTTGGCAGCTCTTCTTTTCACAGTTCTAGCATTTTCTCTGTCCTCAGGGAGAATACCCTCTTTTAGATACTATATAATAGGATCCATCCAAGATATTTCTGCATCAATTTCCATTATCTCTAGCTCTGATATGCTAGGATATCCAGCTCCTCAATATATACAGACTGCGGTAAAGAAGCAAATTTTGCAGATGCTAATTTCGCAAGAGAATCTACCATTGTGTTTTGATTTCTAGATATTCTCATGATAGAGAATTGTGAAAACCATCCTTTACATTCCAACACCTTCTTAAGATAACTGATCATCCAATCATCTTTCACATCATATACTCCCGTGACTTGACTGACCACCAGCTCAGAATCGCTTTTTACTTCAATGTTTTGTACACAAAGGGACTTGGATATTTTAGTCATAACACACATAAAATCTTGCATAAGACGAAAGACCTAAGATGAGAGTGATGTATCTCCTCCCCGTCTTTTGTTTTGGTAATCTATTTCCTCTTCATCAGAAAAGAACAATGTGATCTTCTACTGTTTTCCCACGTTATAAATAATATTTATTTATGGATATCCATTACCCCCAAAGAGATCATACCAAAAGATTAACTTCCAAATGAAGATCTCAGCCATCTTAGTGTGCAATATTGGCAATTCGCATTCCCATATTAACTGAAGATCTTAGCAACCATCATTCCACATCAAGAACATCTTATTGTATTTCTTTATAAACTCTGATATTCCATATCAGAGAAGATGCTACTTCTACTGTAAATATGTAATGCACTCAATTCAATGAACAATTTTGATTGATGTTGTTCTAGTTTTCTTTCTTGTCTCTAATATATTTTCTCTATTATATAACATGTTATCAGCACGATTCCGCTCGAAGTAATTGTAAACGACTCCACCCAAAGTAATTGCGTTTTGAAAAGAAAGACAACAGACTATATACCATTATCCTTTCTATTCTAAGGTGAAAAGGATGATCGACCTCTCTGCGTGTTTCTGTAACAATGGAGTTTGTCTTGTTCATCTTGTAATGTAAGTGCATCGTGATTAAGGTATGCGTTTTATTAAATCTAAGAGTCAAACAAATAATAAGATATTATGTTGCCTTGATAATTATGGCTTGTCATTGATCAATCTCAACATGATGGTTTTATTTATTGCATATAATGGTTGCTAGTTTTGCACCACAAATATTGTTGGATGCACCTGAAGTTGCAAGATTTGAAAATGTAAATAAATACACTTTTGCAAATGCACATGAAGTTGCAAGATTTAAAATTGTAAATGAATACAGATCAACAGTTTTTAAAACTAATTCTCAATTGAAATTATTTGGAGAAACTATTATTGATGAGGACTTACTAGAAAAAAAAAATCTTTTTCAACTTTTCATGCTTTAAATGTGTTATTACAATAACAATATCAGGAAAATGAATTTTAAGAAATACTCTAAATTATATCATGCTTTTTGTGGTTGAGTAAATAATGAACTATAAATGAAAAATCATGAAGCTCGTCCTATTGGTTCTACTCCATTCCCTGAAGTGAATGCAACAATTCATGATAAGCGTGAAAAAAGACAAAATTATAATTTGGTCATGACTGTGGAAGGGACAAGGCAAAAGACAGAATAATTACCGTCATTATGATGAAAATAAAAAAAAAAGAATAATAAGGATTCTCATGTAACTCTTAAAGGAGTATAAATAATATTTATCATTGATGTGGTATAAAATATCATTAGGCATGTATTCGTACTCCACAATATTTCGTTAAGCTTTGTTAAGATTTAATTAAATGAATGAAAATAATATGAAGATAAATTTGGATTTTTCAAAATAATGATACTGAAGCAAATTTTGCCTATGAAGAAGATGATTTTAATAGCCTCACAGATACTACACATCTAGATGCTGCAAACTCATTCGAAGATAATAATTGAAGATTTAATTATGTTAACAAAGTTCAAATAAAAATAAAATTAATATTATGTTAATTTGTAATTTTTTTCCCCCTCAAATCTCATCTCATATGTTAGTTTATCTTAAATTTAATCTTTTTCCCTTCTAATTTATTTTTATTGATTTTCTATATATCTTTGATGTATTTTGTTCCATTTTGATGAAGAATGTGAATATTCTCTAATGTGCTAAGACGCATATTATACTAAGAGAAAAAATATATTATCTTATTTGATGACGCGGAAGCCAATTTTCATACAATAATTGATAGTACAACATTGATTGAGGGCTCCAGAAGAGTTAATTTATTATTATCTAGGAGATCAAATTGGCTATAAATAATGCATTATTTTATAATAAGTCTCAAGATAAACTTATTAAATTTCAAGCTATTTGCCAAAATGATTATCAGATTGAAACTACAAATCATACTATTATATAAAAGCATGTACTCCAATTTCATGGCAAATATTTCACTTGACTATTGTATCATTTGTTTTTATCCAAATGTTATATTTTATTTACTCAGTTTTTTTCATCATTTCCTTCTTTTCTCACCAATTGTCAATACCCTTTGTATTTTTTCTTTTTCATAAATTTGTAAGATCAAATAAGAAAGGCAATTACTACTTACCATCATATTAATGGTAGAAGATATTTCCAAATCTTCCCTCAAATGGTATTTCAAGAGATTTTTCCCTCTTAAAATTGTTTTCCATATTTTGTTTGCTAATTTTAACTAATAATTGTGGTATACTTTTTTTATTTTACATCTATAAAAAACATTAATAAAATTTTCTTTTTCTTTTTTCTTAAATTAATAAAGGAGAGGATTACTAAAAAGAAAATTAGGGGAGAGAATTTTTACCAACGATCATATTATTAATTTATTAATGGTAAAAAATATTTCCGGATTTTCTCTACAGTCTTCTTTCAAGTAATTTTAAAATTTAAACTCTTTTCCATGTTTTATTTTCTAATCTTGATAATAATTGTATTTTTGGATTTCTATGGAATATTTTTCTCATTCATTTCCATATTTTACTTTCTAATTTTACTCTATATATTTAGAAGAAAAAAATTATAATTTTGCTAATAATTGTGATATATATAATATTATAGGATTTTAAACTTTTTTCAAGTAATTTTTCCCTATTAAAATTCATTTTCATGTCTTGTTTTATTTCCATGGTACATTGTTTGTCTTTTTTTTTTTTTATTACCTGAATTGTCGTTTGTACGAGTTACAATGCTTTGATTTGAAGCGTTTCTTTTCTCTCCAACAAAGACAAAGGCGAACAAAGGAAGTGACATATCTCAATATTGACTGTGTTTCTGTTATGAGATCCTCTTCATTACTCTATGTGTAATAAGCACAAATGTATTATTTTCTCACAAATCCCATTTTCTTCCAATAATTAGGGTTTTGACCTGACTAGCTAGTGTTTCCTATTAAAATCCTTAGAACTGCTTTCCTTCACCAATAGCTCACAGTCTAATGTTGACTTGATTGAATTTTTTACTGGTCATCTTCTGTGGTGAAGTTTATGTTGCTTGTGCCTTGATGTTTGCTTCTTTCTAATAGTTGTTTTTAACCTTTTGTGATTTCAAGGGGTAACAAAAAAAAAATGATAACAGCAGCACGACCCACATGGACACCTGCCAAGGAGGTACTCGAATTTTCGGTACCTCTCAAAAATATTCCTCAAGAGATATTGCATTTCATATGACTCTCAAGCCTAGGTTAGTGGCACTTATATGCCTTCTTGTTGATTCCTAGACTGTTGGATAATTCTATATCCAATAGATTCTTAAGATGTTTTTTTTTGTCTATGTACTTCAACACATTTCTCTCATGGGATACTTTCAATGTTTATGGTTTTATGATCACTTTTATGTTTAGTTGAAGTAAACCACTTGCAGGGGTTAATTTCTTTTGGTATTTGATCATATATACATGATGTAGATAGCATTTGATTTGATTTTAGTTGGTTTTTTTTGCAAATGAAGGCTTAAGGACAGAGGAGTTACAAATTCTTTTTGTTCACGGTATTAGATAAAAGTAATAAACAGTTTGGATTTTTATTTGTTTCCTCTGACAAGTTTTTTTTCTTTCTAATTTTGCTAATAATTTTGATATATATGATATTATAGAATTTTGAACTTCTTCCAAGTAATTTTTTCCTCTTAAATTTTTTTTCCATGTTTTATCTTCGAATTTTGCTAATAATTGTTATTTTCTTTCTTCATGTTTTATTTCCACTATGATCTATTTTTTATTCTACAAAATCTATGTTATTTTATCTAGAAATCTACAACGTGACTTCTTCTTCTTCAAGTCACATCAAAAGTGAGTAGAATACCAAAATTCAATCAATCTTCTTTAACTGAAAGGTTCTCTCATTTCTCTATTACTCTCAGTCACCCTTTTTATCTACTCCTTTTACTATGTGTAGTGTTTAGAAGCAAACCACATACCGTAATAGATATATGTTATCCGACTGATTATCATGGTGATGGTTATATGTACTATACGAGGCTCATTTTATGGTTCTTTAAACATTTGTTTGGTTGACTGTAAATCCCTTCTTTACAAACGTTGGAAACTGTAGCTTTGAGTTCTAATTCTTTTACTGAACATTTAATTAGCTCATTTTTCTCTAAACTACTGATAAAGTGTTCAATTTAATCATTGTAAAACTAAATTGGGAATTTTTTTTTCACATTATTTAACTAGATGAATATCTTCTTGTGTTATTGTTTAGTCTGCATGCTAATGACATCTATAGGTGACGTCACCTTCTTTTGGTTAATGTTGATATTATGGTGCTTTGTTTTTAAATATCTTTTTAATGGCTTAATTTTCTTATGCATCTTGATACTATATCTAAATTTGTTGATGATTAGATGATCAAAGCATTCTTGTGTTATAGCTTGTTTGTTTGATGGCATCATCATATAATATTGTTGAACCTCTTAATTGTCAAATTGCATTCCTAAATGACGCACATCTGTAGGTGACATCACCTTCTTTTGGTTAATGTTGATATAGTGCTTTGTTTTTAAATATCTTTTTAATGGCTTAATTTCCTAATGCATCTTGATATTATATTTAGATTTATTGATGATTAGATGAATAAAACATTCTTGTGTTATAATTTGCTTGTTTGATGGCATCATCATATAATACTGTTGAACTTCTTAATTGTCAAATGGTATTCATTTGTAGTCGATTGTCAATGCAAGCTCACAAATTTAGAAGCCTCAAGCGATAATTGAAGAAGAAATGAACCCAACTGTATGTTTTTTGTTTGACTTGCTTTTGTTGCTTCTTTCATAGAGAAGGAAAATTTTAGAAACAGTATATTGATAGACCTTTTGTGAATGAAGTGTGTGCAACATATTAAGGTCAACTGGGTTTTTTATTTTGGATATAGGGATGAATTTTTATTTAACTATAGTTTGGTTAACATCTGAATCAAACAGAGGTTCTTAAGGTTTCATCTTGGCATATCTTGATGACTAAAATATAGGTATGATTAATCAAAGTTTTAACTTAGTCTGCATATATTAAATCCTTTAGAAAGAATCATGGCATGTTTCAAACCTAAACCTTTATTTTTTATTTTGGAAAAAAAAATCGGAACCTTAAACTCAAATTACAAGGTTATTAGATGATTGGATGAAAAGTAATTACACTATGAAAATTACCCACAAGTCTTTGTGACTCTATTAGAAAATCATCATGTATAAGTTTTAAAAGTTGCTAAAACATTTATAAAAAAATGTATATTGAGAACTTATCTAGATGCTAGGTGAATGCCTAGAGAAATTTGGATCAAGGATTTTGAGTGTGATTTTGTACTTTCTATATTTTTTTGAAGCCTGAAACAGCTTCTGTTTTTTGGATTTCTCTAATCAACTGATTAAGAACTTTAAGGATCTCGACTTAGGTATTGTTCTTAAATGATACTTTAACTTGTGCATTTTCACCTCTATTTTGATTTTAATTATGTGTGTAACTACAAATGTAATAAGACACTAATTTGTAATTGTTGAGCATAACCTTTTTCTTTTCCATCAAAGAATTAGACAATGACTGTAATAACACCTTTAAGGTATAAATTTGTTGTTCGACAACGAGTTTTCCAACAGGCCTTACAAGGAGCTCTAGGAACTTAAATAGTTGTTTGAACAATGAGTGACATTTATGTATCATCAGTGCTAATATTGGCATGTTTGGGGCAATGAAATAAATAACCGATTAGTCCTAGTACTGTAGGCATTATTATTATTTTTTTTTGCTTCCGAAAAAGAATTAAGAAAGACTCATGGTAACCATTTGAGCTGACTATGTCACATCCACCCAGCCAGTACCCTATCCGCAGTACCCGAGTATGTGATCCACAGCCCCAAAGATCAGTTCGTGGAAATCATCCTCCCCCATTGACAACAATACAATCGAGAATAAGACTAAATCAATGTGTAAATATTATAAATGAATAATCAAAGAAAGGTTCATAGAAAGATTACAATTCAATCAAAGTGCGGAAAATAATACCGATAGAATAAATCAAATATAAAGGTGTAGTAGAAAATCACTCTATAACGGCAGCAGAAAAGTAGATCAAAATGTAAATGAAATTACAACCATCTCAAGAATATAAGAAAAGAATAACTAAGTCTAATCTAACTCTCTTCAAATCTATAAATGGTTTGTCGAAAGGTAGAGGCTTTAATATCCCATCGCCGACACACAAGCACTAGAGTCTGTCTAATCTTGATAAGTTCCAACTTCACACTGATAGTCTTCACCGTCATAGTCATAACAGCTAGCACTTTGGGTACTATATGAGTCATCCACTGGGGCTTCATAGTACTGGTTCTCATAGTCATCAGTACCTGCAGAAAGAACTAACAAAGTTGTTACAAAAAGGATGAGATTAAAAGAACTCAGCAAGGCAGTTCATTCCACAATCAACTCATATAACATGATAGCAGAACATACAGGATGCAATGTGATATGAAACAGATATGCAAGTATGCTTATAACTCTATGTATGCTGGTCTCTAGTGGTAGGCATGCTTAAGTCATAGCACCATCTTCTGGGTAGGTCTCAAATCACTCTCCCTCAACCATCTCGATATCTTGGATTCTCCGGTGGTAATTGGGTCCTGCATCCCTCTCAAATATTCCATGGATGGGGTTTAGGTCAACACTACTGCTCACCACCATTGGTCTGAGTATTGGCGCATGTCATGGTTAATCTTAGCCCAATGCAAGTCATCTACTTAGTTATATCAAGTCCGGATTAGATACTTCCATTCCTCGCCTCTCGTGATCCTTTTCGGAATCCTTCCCACTAGAGTCATCGTATCCTATGGCACCGACCAACTCGGACTACAGACTCTTAACCCTACTGGTAATCCACAAATAATAGACCAGAAGCTCTCATGTCCTCTCACAGGTTGGTTATCGGTCTTGAGCGCCCATGAGCCCAAGTCTACTAAATGCAACCCTACCAATGAATGGCCCCTCAAAATGTGATCTATGTCCTCTCACGGGTTGTTTACTGGTCTTAGAGCCCAAAATCCGCCATTGCTGCCATGGGTCACTCGGTCTCAATTCCCCGCCGATAGGGCTGATATAACACGATAATCCTAGCCAAACACTGCTAGACATGCTGTGAAATCCAGCCCTATCCTAGCCCTAACCCTGACCCGGAAACCCAGTTGTTTTTAGGTTCGAAGACTCGGAGTAAAGGAAGAAGCCAGCTATGGGCCATCTCAGTAAAAGACATGGTGTTTGACTCTAAACCCATGGATGTTGATGATGGAGTTCCATACTTGGAAGTCTATGCAGATCTGGAAAGGAAGCTGCACCTGTTTGAAGATGAGATTAGTTGAAGGACTTGGAGTATTATCTGACTTGGTTTGAAGGCATTTCTACACCCTAGGTATGTCACTTGATGTGTGTGCAAAAGCTCTTGGGGTTTAGTGTCCATTTGATCCTTCAATTCCCTGTTTGAACTTTGTTGACTTGATTGGTTGACTGATTGGTCGACTGGGTCAATAGACCAATCAATCGACCAATGGTGTGTTAAATCTGAGAAACTCCAATTTTAGGGTTTTTCACTCTCTATTTAAACACACTTCGTGTTTCTTAGTGTCCTCTGCCTCCAGAACACTTTGAGAACGTGGGAAGACTCGTTTGAAACTCTCTTCGGTGATTTCGAAGATTCCTCTGCAAGATCTGAAGTCTCTCATCTCCGATCTGTTAGTCTAAGGTTATTATCTCTTCTGTATTGTAATTTATTCTTTCTTTAATCTTGTTCTTGTCTGAGATTAGGAAGAAGATGCTGCATTCTTGCAACCATCTCTTCCATGATCTCATTCTGTCTTTAGGGTTTATGATCAGCATAGAGATCTCAACTCTAATTCTTGTAAGATCCATTTGAAACCCTAGTTCTTCTTATGGATCTGATTTCGTAACCATTTGAATCTAATTTTCATGACGTACTTGTATTTGATTCTGATTACCTTTTTCTTGGATGAGATCTAAATCATCCCTTGCCTTTGCGGTGATTTCCATGGTGTATTTTCATCGAATTCTAGGGTTTTCACCCAATTAGGGAAACCATGATTTTAAATTGAATGTAATGTTTTTAATCATTATTAGTGCCCGATCTTTACTCCCTTGGTGTTAGAATACTCATATAGTTTTCCTCCAAGTTTCATGAAGTTCCGAACCCTGTAGTTTGAGTTTCGGATCAGAATTCCCGTATTTGCTTCATACTGACCTTGTTGGTCGATTGATTGGTCGACTGGGTCAGTAGACCAATCAATCAACCAATGAAGTCAGTAGCTTTGTTTTTCGCTCAATTTGACTCGTTTGCTCTCTAATCTTTTAGGCATCTTTCCTAATGTTGTATCTATTGTTAGGAGTTTAATTGCTAAGTTTGGAACCTCTCTCTTTGATCTTTGGATTATCTTCGATGATAATCAAAGAAAGGACAGTTATTTCATAATAACATAGATCGCATACTCTTTGGTTTCTACTTTAAGAAACTCTGAGTTTATTTACTGTTCTTGTATTTATACTTCTGATGTACTACTGTAAGTACAGTAGCACTTCACTTATGTATTCTTTTTTTTCATTATTCAAGTTTATATGAAATGCTTATTACTATATATTGTTTAATGATTAGATTATGCTTTTATATTCTCTTTTGTATGATGAGTTGTTGATTGTGTATGTCATAACTGATCTGAGAATGTGTTTGATTAAGTATGGTTTGGGATTGAGAGGTGTCCTTTTGACACTTCTGTCTTTGGACAATGTGAAACCCAGCCCTAACCTTGACCCGGAAACCTTGTTATTTGTAGGTCCGATGACCCGAAGTAAAGTAAGAAGTCAGCTTTGGGCCATCCCAGTAGAGGACTTGGTGTCTGGCTTTGAATCCATGAAGGTTGATGATGAGGTTCTATTTATGGAAACAGAATCCTGATGAAGATCTAATTAGTTGATGGACTTGGAGTGCTCTCTATCTTGGTTTGAAGGCATTTCTACCTACTAGGTAAGTCACTTGACTTGTGTACAAAACCCCTTTAGGTTTGGATTTGATCCTGGGCCTTCAATTCCCTGTTTTGGCCTTCTTGTATCGCATTGGTCGACCGATTGGTCGACTCGGGCCAGTCGACCAATCCACTCGACCAATGGGTGCTGTCTTTGGCAATTAGGTTGATTCTTGCTCTATTTAAGTCTAACCTCGAGTCCACTTCGTATTTGCTGCCTCCAAACCCTCTGGAACGAACCAAAGACCTCTGCAAGTCATCTCTCTTGCATCCTTGGAGTTTTCTTGGCGGATCTTCGTCGGAACTCTTCTTTTTGCATCAAAAGGTATGTCTACTCTCTCTTCTTCTCCTACATCTTTGTTTTTCTTTCCTTTTTGAGTTGAGACAGTAGAAGAGATGCTGCATCCTCTGTTGCAAACATCTCTGAACATGTTCTCATGATCATCCTAAGGATTTAAGGCTAGAACAATGATCTTAACCATGATCATTGCAAGCTTTTGAAGGATTCATGATCAAACCATGATTTAATCTCTGTTAATTTCCTAATCTGAATTCTGATCTCTTTGGATCTTCTTTCATTGATCATGTTAGTGGTTAATGGTTGTGTTTTCTTTCTATGATCCATAATCCATAGAATTCTAGTTGTTCTCTTCTACCTTACTATGTGTTCTTCATGATGCATGATAGTACATATATGGTAGGTTTTATTTCCTTATTTAGATTTATGCTTCTAAGCCTTATTCCATGAAGACCTATGCATGTTTTCATGTTTTCATTACCAAAAGCAATGATCCATCCTCCTATTGTTCTTGTCTTTGTTTTCTATTTCAAAATCCATCAAGATCCATGTTTGATTTATTTATGGTAACTTTTTGTTTCCTAATTTGGATCTTGATACCTTGATTTGAATAGTGTTTTGAGGTCCCCTATATGTTAGAATACTACTGATGTAGTCTACCCCTTGATTAGTACCCTTTTGAACCACCAAATTCGGGTTTCATATCTCAAAACTCTGATTTTCTAAGCTACTGTCTGCATTGGTCGACTGATTGGTCGACTGGACCACTCGACCAATCCACTCGACTAATGAGTTCAGCAACTCCAGAATTGGTCTGTTTCGGATGTTTTGGTATCTTTTCTGTTAGGGATCTTTCCTAATATGTTGTATATACTTGTTTAGGACCTTCTTCTCAAGTTTGCCAAGATCTTACTTGATTTCTTTGGATTCTTTGCGAGTTATAAAAGGTAAGGATGGTTATTTCCTTAATTACATAGATAGCATGAATCTAGTTTCTATATTTGAATATCATTGATATGTTTCCTAAATTAGATTCTTACAATGATATACTACTGTTGCATAACTTTGATTACAGTAGCATTACTTATTCATATTGAATTGATTCATGTATGATTTACTTACCAATGTTATACAAGTGATTGTTATACTGATTTCTTTCCATATATGGAGTTACCATATATGTGATGATATGAATTGATGCATGTGTATGCTTACGTATGGTTTGGAAAGGAGAGGTGTCCTTTTGACACTTCTGTCCTTGGACTACTACGGGAATATTATGGGATATTTTCGGAGATGCCCTCTGGACACCTTCCTAAACTGTTGGATGACATATATAGGATTGTCTAGTAGTGTTTGGCTAGGATGTCCTGTTATGTCAGACCCTAATCGGAGGGGTATTGAGACCGAACGACCCGTGGTAGCAATGGGGATTCATGGGCGCTCAAGACCGGTAACCAACCCGTGAGAGGACAGGAATCACATTGTGGGGGCCATTTGTTGGTAGGGTTGCATATGGTTAGACTTGGGCTCACGGGCGCTTAAGACCGGTAACCAACCCGTGAGAGGACGTGAGAGCTTCCCGTTTACCATATGTGGATAACCAATAGGGTTGATGAGTCCGTAGTCCGAGTTGGTCGGTGCCATAGGATACGCTGACTCTAGTGTGAAGGATACCGGAAAGGATCGTCAGGGACGAGGAATGGAAGTATCTGGATCTGACTTGATGTAACCAAGTAGAAGACTTGCATTTGGCTAGGTATTACCCTGACATGCGCCAGTACTTATACCAAATGGTTGTGAGAGAGTGTGTTGACTTAACCCCCTGCCAAGGTTTGTCCTAAGGGATGAAGGACCCATTACCAATCGGTCGCCCGAGATATCTTAAATGGTTGGAGGGAATCCAAGATATCTTAAATGGTTGAGGATGTGAGTGGACTTTCCTAAAGAAGTACGGTGCTATGACTTAAAGCATGTCTGCCAATAGAGACCAGCATACTTAGAGTTAGATTCATTCATTCATTGTTTGTCTCATATCATTTGCATTTATGATTGTTCTGGAATCCTGCCATTTATGTTATTATGGATTTTAACTGCCTTACTGAGTTTCTTTGAAACTCATTCCTTTATTGTACAATGTTGTTAGACTATCCTGCAGGTACGGAATACTATGACGGTCCCTATGAGGAAGCGCAAGGCGAAGAGACATATCTCCAGGAAGGTGATTGCGGTTACCACAATTACTCTGAAGATCCCACGGGTGGTTATGCTCCGTACGATGCTTAGTCCGACCATTGAGTGGAAGCGTCCTTGTGCCATTTATGAGATCTATACCTACAAGGATGTCGTCTACAAAGTGGAGAATAATTTAGTTACCCAATGTACTTGCTACTGGGATTAGCTTTTATCTAGTTTATTCTTTAGAGCTACTTTTCCGCTGGGTGTAAAGTGGGATTTTTGCTTCACTTTACTTATTTGTTTGACACTCTGATTATATCTATTATTCCGTTTCGTTTATGATTCATTCTTTCATTATTGGATCTATGATTTATCTTCCGCACTCTTGTTATGATTGTTCATGATTATGTTATTGTTTATGTGGGAGGTTGATCACTCGATACCTGATCTTCGGGCTGTGGATCACACTCTCGGGTATGCCAGATAGGGTACCGGCTGGGAGGGCGTGACAGGTTGTCATACCTAGGGTTGTCTAGCAGTGTTTGGCTAGGATGTCCCCGTTATATCAAACCCTAGTCGGAGGGGTATTGAGACCGAACGACCCGTGGTAGCAATGTGATTCATGGGCACTCAAGACCGGTAACCAACCCGTGAGGGGACATGAGAGCTTCCCGTTTACCATATGTGGATAACCAATACGGCTGAGGAGTCCGTAGTCCAGGACTATGGGGACTCTAGTGTGAAGGATACCGGAAAGGATCCCGAGAGGGGAGGAATGGACGTATCTGGAGCTAAGTTGATGTGACTAAGTAGATGACTTGCATTTGGCTAGGCTTAACCCTGACATGCGCCAGTACTTAGACCAATGGTGATGTGAGAGAGCGGTGACTTAACCCCCAACCATGGATTGTCGGGAAGGTGTTCCTACGCACTACCAACCGGAGCCGAGTGACTGAGACTTACCCAGAGAAGTATGGTGCTATGACTTAAAGCATGTCTGCTAATAGAGACCAGCATACATAGAGTTAGATGCATACATACATTATTTGTTTCATATTTCATTGCATCTTGTTATGTTCTGCTACATGTTATTTATGTTGTTATGAGTTAACTTGCCTTGCTGAGTTCATTCGAACTCACTCCTTATTGTACAATCTTTTTGTTAGATTATTCTACAAGTACTGACTATTATGAAGGACAATACGATGAAGCGCAAGCCGATGAAGCGTACTACACGCAAGGTGCTGGCAACCATGAAGATAACCCTGATGATCCCGCGAGCGATCAAGTTGCGTACTACAATTAGATGTAACATAGAGTTGGAACATCTATGTTGGATTGATGAAGTCCACTATTTTGAAGATGTTATCTATAGGATAGAAAACTCGTAGTCCAGTTTGACTTGCTTTCTTTGCTTTTCTTTAGACTCAGTTGTAATTCTTTTTACACTTACGTGCTACATTCCGTTGTAACTGTGGAGTGAGTTTCCGCCTCACTCTACTTCTTTTTGATGTGCTTACATCTGGTATCATTTTTCCGCACTCTGATTATTCTGATATTCATTTCCTGATTAGATCTTTTGTTTATAATATTATACTTGATTTTATCTGTTCATGATTATGTTATTGCATATGTGGAGGATGATTTCCTCGATACTTGATCTTCGGGGCTGTGGATCACACACCCGGGTATGCCAGTTAGGGTACCAACTGGGGGGATGTGACACATGCCCTAGGTATGTCAATCAATAATCAGGGAAAGAGTTGAGGGGCACTATAGGAAAGCGTTCCATACCACCTCCACTGGTGTCCAAAGACAGAAATGTCAAAAGGACATTCCCCATTCCCCAGTTACAATGAAGGCAATCACATCTCAATTCAGTCATTCATAATCATAACTGAAAAACCTTTCACATGAGTAATAACCAATAATTCATATTCAATATAAATAAGTGAATCACATGAGCAATGTTCTACTGTAGTTACAATAGCAATATAATTTTTACCAAAAAAAAAAAAAACAATAGCAATATAATTATAAACAAGTCTTAAAACAGTATTATGATCATGCAATTCAATTCCAATATAAGCAATCATGTATTTTAGGTTATTTGAGAACAAACGTCCTTACCTTAGTTAACTTCGTAAGACTCCGGAGAAAAGTATGAGGATAGGTCCAAAGTTACCAAAGAAACCCTAAACAAGCATAGGTTAGACATTAGGAACAAACCCTCCAAGATTGGAGATGAAACGAATCAAAATAGAGCAACCTTGTTGTCACTGACTACTTTGGTTGGTCAGGCTTGGTCGCTCAGATCGACCAAGGGTGATCGACCAAGGCAGTTCTGTATGGACAAAGCCTCTACTTTTTTATCCGAAACACTACGAAATTTCAAGGGAAATTCTATAGTAGTAAACTAAGATTATCTAGCATAGTCTAAGCATCAACAATGATCAATGGAATATAATTCTAATTTAATCATAAACTAGGCTTCTATCAAAATCAATCCACAGATTCAATGGAAAGACTAGAGATAAATGAGAATTCACTCTAGGAAAGAAATGACAGTAGATCATAGTTAAAAACCATCATAGGAATGAATCTAGCATGCATTAGAAATCAAAGTCTTAGAATGAATATTCATTCGTGAAGATCACACTAGATTTCCCTTCAAAATCATCTTGTGTAGATTCACAAAGTGATAGAGTGAATTGAGATTCACTCTAAAGCTACGGGGATTAAAGGAGAGGTCATGGTAAACATAAAACCTTCCTCTAAATCACAGAGGTAAGAAGAAATCAATGTGAAAGTAGATCAATGAGAGAGTACGAGTGTGAAATCCCCCGGATTTCTACCCCTTTAACTCGTGGTTTCAAGACCGAGAACCGGGCCTCAAGTCGGCGACAACTGTAGGCCATTCAAGTCGAGCCTGAAGGTTTGGAAGTGGACTCAATGATTGTGGATGATCCTAGTCATAGATTGTAAGAGAAGAGAGAAGATTAATCACGATGGTGTTAAAAGGGCGATTTTGGTATGTCCATAGATCGACGATGGAAAGTTCGATTGACGATATTAAGGTATCCAAACAAAGATCATCAAAAGACCTTCCATCAAACCAAAAATCATCGAAATCGGAGTTCGGATGGGGGTCCAACTATGGACTGGTCGGTTGGGCAGGTTGGGTGACCCAACCCCCCACCCCTTTTTTAGTTACGGGACAGAATCAGGATTTTGGGTTTTTAAACCCTATTTTAGGTTGTAATTCACCCCTTAATGCTAGGAGGCTAAGGCTTGGGAAAGAGGAGAAACCAAAGAGAAGAGTAGATCTCATCCAATCAAAGGTGCTCTGTGACTCGGATCGTTGCGGGAACGATAAGAACAGTGAAAATTCTTAAATCCTTCTCTTTAAACATAGTTTGTGGGAATTTATCTTCTCTTCTTTTGAGGGATCTTGAAAGGGAAGAATGTTAGGTTTATTGGATGCTATTGTTTTCTTGAATTGAGGTTGCTCTTTATTATGAAAGTTGTTGGTGTACATCTCGCCCTAATCCACCCAAGGAGTACCTTATCTGGATTACTTAGGGAAGTGATCCACAGCCCAAAAGATCAAGTTTAGGAACGATCATATCCACTTAGCACAATAATATAATCAAAAGCAAGAACAAATCTTTGTATTCAATTACTTTAATAATAAAAGTCAAGAAAGGACCTCAGAAGGATCATAAAAGAACATCAAAGTGCGGAAAAGATACCAATAAAATACATAGTCAAAAAGCGGAATGAAGGGGGAACCCCACTCTACAATAACAGCGGAAGGTAGATCGAGTAAAAGTAAAGGTTACAACCAGTTCTCAAAAGAAGGGAAAGAAAAAGGTAAACAACTAAGTTACAGTTTCTTCTAACTTATACAATGTTTCCTCAATAAGATAATCATAAGAAACTAGACCAAGCCGAATCTGCTCCTGACAAATATCAGTCTCGGACTGATAGTCTTCACCGACGTAGTCACCATGATCAGTATTGTGTGAGTCATCAATTTGGTTTTCATAGTGTTGACCATCATAGTCAACAGTAGTAGTACCTGCAGAAAAGTCTAACAAAATATGTTGCAAAAAGGAGTGAGTTCAAAAGAACTCAGCAAGGCAGGTTATTCCACAATAACATAAATCACATGATGCACAGCATAGCATGATGCAATATGATATGAGACATACGATGCATGTATGAATCTAACTCTATATATGCTGGTCTCTATTGGTAGACATGCTTTAAGTCATAGCACCATACTTCTTTGGGTAAGTCTCAATCACTCAGCACCGAGGGGAATTGGGTCCTGCATCCCTCTCGAACAATCCATGGCTGGGGTTTTGGTCACCGCTCTCTCACATCACCATTTGGTCTAAGAATTGGCGCATGTCAAGGTAAAGCCTAGCCCAATGCAAGTCATCTACTTAGTCATATCATGTCAGATCCAGATAGGTCCATTCCTCCCATCCCGGGATCCTTTCCAGTATCCTTCACACTAGAGTCACGGATATTACTCACCGGACTCACCAACCCTATTGGTCATCCACAAATAGTAGACGGGAAGCTCTCACGTCTTCTCACGGATATGACTCACCGATCTTCGAGCGTCCGTGAGCCCAAGTCTAGCTATTTGCAACCCTACCAATAAATGGCCCCTTTCGGGTATCCGTAATGCAATTTATGTCCTCTCATAGGATGGTTACCAGTCTTGAGCGCCCACAAATCCACACTACTACCACGGGTTGTTCGGTCTCAATGCCCTTCCAATTCGGGTCTAATACGACAGGGACATCCTAGCCATACATCTAGACAATCCTATGTATGTCATCCAATAATTCGGGAAAGCGTCGATGGGCATCTTTGGAGAACATCCCATACTATTCCCTCCGATGTCCAAGGACAGAAATGTCAATAGGACATTCCCCAATCCCAAATCATACATATTCAATCACATTCTCAATTCCATCACATCATACATAAATGATATTTCATCATATGAAACGAGATATAATATAGCATGATCAATCACATATGTAATTAACAAGAATACATAATCATGATGACCAAAGTGATATATAACATGGTACTACTGTCTTGAAGTATATACAGCAGTCATATGATGTTAGAAATACAACAATTAGTGTGAATCTACCAAGTTTCCAACATAGAGGCATAATTCACATAATCCATGTAATTATGGTAATAACCGTCCTTACCTTAAATCGCGATGATGATAATCCAATAATCTCAAAAGAATGATCCAAGATGGTATTAAGACCCTAGACAAACATAAATGAAAGATTATAAAAGATATCGGGAAAATAGGAGGTCGAACGGGTCAAAACGGCGAAGAACACAGTTCATCATCTGCTTGGTTGATGCTCCTTGGTTGATGGGATCGACCAAACAAGCTTCGGGGCTGCAAGGTGGATTTTGGTGATTTTGTTCAAAATTGGTCTTTCGGGGCTCAAATCGATCCGAAACTTGGAGGGATGATTAATAACAGTATAAGAACACTACCTAGCAAGTATTATCATAATCCAATGGCCCAATTGAAAACCCCCAATTTGAAACCCCATGTTCTATATGCTAAACATCAAGTCTCATAATGAAATCAAATGCAATTGTAAGGGAAATCAGGGATTCAATCAAGAGAATGATAAGCAATAGATTAGGAATGATTACTAACATATAATCAGACCTAGCATACTATAGGAATCACTTTAGGAGATGAAATCATGTTGCTATAAAGGAATTTCATAAGGAAGACAAGGTTAAGAATCGATGTGAGATGCATAGCATTGATAGGATGAATGGGGTTTATATAAATCAAAAGAGACACTAGAAGAGGTGGTTGCAAGGTTGCAACACCTTCTTCATAGCCCCAACAGCAAGAATAAGGTGAGGTTTCTTCATAGCCCCAACAGCAAGAATAAGGTGAGGTAGAAGTAGATTAGAGAGAGAGTGAGAGATTACATACCTTGTAGAAGAGATTAGAGAAGAGAGACAATGATTCTTGTAGAAGATCATCACCCAAGCCAAGGAGGAGCCTAAAAGGAGCTTTCTCACATTCTCAGGTGTTGAAATGAGTAAAATAGGGTTCTAGGTTCGAGGTTTCACTTAAAAAGAGGAAGGAATATCCAAAAAGCATCTTTTTCTCGAATCTGGGCTGCCTTGGTCGATGCTCCTTGGTTGATGGGATCGACAAAAGACAGTTCAGCAGAAAACTCAGCAATAGTTTAGCAACTTCGGACAGGGATTCGGAGGGCTATACAGGGTCAAATTGAGTGGGGTTTTCTCCTACAAGTCAATAAAGAAGTCTAGTTTCCAGAAATACTTTGAGCACGGGAGTTCATTAGGTACTTCAAATAATTCACTCCTCTTTGATGCGCAAGAAGGATTGGCCAGACATAGTTCAGCAACTTCGGACAGGGATTCGGAGGGCTATACGGGGTCAAATTGAGTTGGATTTTCTCCTACAAGTTAATCAAGAAGTCTAGTTTCAGGAAATACCTTAGGATCGTGCACAAGAGTCCATTAGGTACTTCAAATAATTCACCCCTCTTTGATGCGCAGAATTTTTCTAAACACTGACAATGTACTCAAGTAAGGAGCATCATCGTCAATGTCCATGGGTTTCGGGTCAAACACCATGTCTTCCATAAAGAGTGCCCACAAGGACAATTTCCATCACTTCAGAAAATGGTTCTACACTAAGGGAAAGGTCGGACATGACCTCCTAAGGCTTTCAAAGATAGTAACACTGAAAACAAGGTCCAACATCAAGGTCTAACATTAAACAAGTCTTTCTTCACCCAAAAACAAATAGGGTGTCCTAGCTAGTTTGGGCCGAATTTCACAGTTGGTGTGATCCCTTGTGAAGGATTTCCCATTTTGACTCTCCGAGTTGCCCATAGGTGATTTAGGAGAGCCAATGGGCTTTTTGATCTAGATCGAATTGGATCAAATTGAAGGTACCCTTAGAATCCTTTTGCTGCCAATTAGACTTTTCAAAAGTTTCGTTTTGATTCAACTTTGAATCGGTGGCGAAATAGAGACCATTCACTAGTGAGGTTGAGAACTACCATTTTTAAACTAGTGGTCAGAATTGTGTTTTCATGGGAAGATCTTGGGAGATCTTTCGAAACCCAAATTGACTCTAATTTGTGATTATTAATCCTCTTGTATGAATAGGTTTATGTATCTTTTAGTCACCAACTTGTGGAAATGAATTTTGGGACTTTGGAGAAAGGATCAAAATGAAAGGTGAGGAATATACTAACCTTATATTACATGTATAATGATGTTAGTTAATTTTCATTATTGATATCTTGCATTGCTTTAGTATTATCTTGTGGTTATGTATGTGACTGTTGAAAGGTAAGAAAATATGTTTGCTTCTAATTTTCAATATTCTTTGAATGATGATATGAGAATGTATGAGGTGGAGGAGGTTGGATGGATTGAGTTTTTCTTTTATTGTTAAATCTTAAATTATTGATATGAAAGTATATGGATGATGTTGAATTAGATTACTCCTCTTATCATATGTTACAAACTAGGGTTGTGGGTTCGCCCATCGCCCTTGCAACCTTATGTTAGGTTGTGATTGGGGAATGAGGAATGCCCTTTTGGTGTACAATCATAAACACCAGAGGAGGTGGTATGGGACACATTCCTATGGTGCCCTTGGCGCTTTCCCTAAAAACCTGGTTGACATTCCTAGGGCATGTCTAGAAGTGTTTGGCTAGGTGACCTCATGAGTACTACTACCCTTCCGGCAGGGGTATTGAAGTCGGTTAACCCGTGATGTTAGTGGCTAGGTCATGAGTATCAAGCAGGCCCGCTATCATCATAGAGAGGTAGGGTTGCATATAATAGATAAGGGCTCCTAGGCACTCAAGATCGATAACCAACCCGTGAGAGGACATGGAGAGCATCATGTCCATTATATGTAGATGACCATTGGGTTAAGGAATGGGGTCCAATGGATGCCTCCCATTGAGGATTCCATTCTTAGGTGGGAAAGTATTGAACCAAAAGGGCACTAGGCATGAGGGGAGATATTGGATACTGAACCAAGTTGATTGGTGCCATAGGGGAAGTATCTATACCATATGTAGTATGAGACCATATAACTCTGCACTGAGCTAGGATTATCCTTGACACACGCCAAATCTCATTCCAAAGAGTGATGTGAGAGAGTGGTGACCTATACCCCAACCATGGCTTGCCAAGACTTTACCCAACAACTGCGGAGAATCCAATAAACGTCTTTTGTTGAGGGAGAGTGACTGAACCGCCCAAAAGAGATTGATGTATAAACTTAATGTGTGTCTACCATAGAGACTTCATGATAGAGTTGGGAACATAATATCATAATCATTCATACATCATATCATTATCATTAATTACATTATCGATATTCATGTTATATGTTTGTTTCCATTAGAATATACTACAGGTTATGAGGACTCTTTCCAAGTGGAGGATTTGTTGCTAACAGACTTTCTCGAGGGAGCAACTGAAGAAGATGTAGACTCACATGGAGCTTCATGCCAGTGTCAAGACTGTTCTTATGGGGTTGGATTCCATTAGAGAATTAGTCTAGTTTATTTTTCCGCTGCGAAGAAAACTATCCTCTTTTCTTTTCAAAACTCTAATGTTATACCTTTTGATTTGAAGTAATGGGTGATTGTAATCAGTATTCAGATTTGATAATTTATTAACTTAAACTTGATTTATTCTTGTCCGTTTGATTTTACTATATCACATGTTGTATGAAATTGTCACTGAACCTAGGTCTTGCAGTGTATCACCCCCACGGGTATTCGGGTATGATCGAATCCGGCTGGGTGGGGTCTGACAACGAGTGATTACCAACCTTGAGGAAGAAGATTCGCCGAAGAACTTTGGTGAATGGTTAAGGATCTTCCAAAGCTCCAATGAGAGCACTAAGAGGTGATTCCCATGTTCTCTAGAGGCTTTAGAACATAATGGGGCAGTTTAACACGAAGTTATAATATATAGGGTTTCAAAAACCTAAAAACACAGAGATTGACAAAAAGTCCCTGGCACCTTTGGTCGGTCATGCTTGGTCAATTAGATCGACCAAGGCTAATCGACCAACACTCACAATAAGGCCAAAAACAGGTTATGAAACTCAAAAAACCAAAATTCCAAAGGGGGCTTTTCCCAACTCAACCAAGAGTCTTACCTAGCATTAAGGGACCTTCCAAAATGTGTCAAACTAGGGCTCAAGTCCATCATACAGGCTCTTCCTTGAGAAGTTGCAACTTCTTCTCCAACTCAAGTAAGGTTTCCATATAGGGAACTCCATCATCAATCTCCATGGGTTCTGAGTCAAACACCATGGGTTCCACTGAGATGATCCACAATTGTCTTCTACCTTCGCTTCGGGTCTTCAGACCTACAAACAATTAGATTTCTGGATTAGGGTTTGGGCTGGATTTCACAGACGAAATTAGTAATATTATCCATGAACGTATTGAGCAATATAGTAGAGAAGTAAAGATTGTGAATACCGGCACCGTACTTCAAGTCTAATATTAAGCTCAAGGTTTTAATATTTGCAAAAGTTTCTTTTATATTAGTATGTGTCCATATTTCTTTGCAAAACATTCTCCAACAAGTTGGGGTTTCTAATAAAATGTTCATTTAAGACAATTTTACATCAAAGATATTTCCAATGTTGATCAAAGAAATTCTCAAGTACAGCATTTTTTTGTAGGTAACAAAAGAATGTCGCCCCTGAGACCATGAGTCTTTACATCTGCTGACACCTTGTAGCCCTTGTGAAACTTATCATACATAAAGAAAATAAATGAAAGATGATGAATTTTATAATGTTATAGAAATAGTTTTTCATTGTTGGGAAGTCAAACTAATTGTCTTATCATGTTTAATGTTTTATTCCATTGTATTCAAATTTCTCTCATGTTTAATAAGGTTCTTTTTTTTTCCCCTAAGTATGTGTGTTCACATTATTGTTTAAATGTGAAGAAAAAATCTGATAAAATTAGCATTTTAACATTCTATCCAACTTTTCTTTTTCCTTATTTGTGTTACTCTTGGCTTAGTAGAATAATATGCGTGCAAGCTACCTCAATGTCAGTAGAAGGGAAGAAGCTAGCTACTTTATTGGTTAACTTAGTTTTAGCATTCTATCCAACTTTTTTTTTTTTCTTTCGTTATTTATGTAAATCTTGGCTTAGTAGAAAAATATGCATGCAAGCTACCTCAATGTCAGTAGAAGGGAAGAAGCCAGCTACTCTTCTTCTTCTTGTTCTTCTTCTTCTTCTTCTTCTTCTTTCTTCTTCTTTCTTCTTTCTTCTTTCTTCTTTCTTCTTTCTTC